>NW_022154847.1:0-47445 GCF_001633185.2 Quercus lobata
ATAGTTTAATAACCCTAGTTTTCCAAAAAAAAAAAAAAAATTTTGATAACCCTAGCGAGTGTTGATTAAGAAAGCCAACCTAAAATAAAGAAAAACTAGCTCAATAGTTTAAAACTTGGACAAAAATAAAGGGAAAAATTAGTTTTGGGCTTGGTAAAAAAAGCCCAAAATTTGAAATATATATCAATTTCAAATCATTCAAACCGCATCATATACACCGCACCGCATATGTGACCGCAAAAATGAGATGCGGTGCGGTTATGGTTTTGGCTAAACTTTAAACCGCACCGCACTGCATATGTGACCGCAAAAATAAGGTACAGTGCAGTTATAGTTTTAGCTAAACCGCACCGCAAAGTGCAGTGCTAAAAATGATCCAAAACCGCATCGCACCGTACCGCGAACACCCCTAGCTATGTTATCAATCAAATATTTAAATTTCAAGTTTTTTATAGTTTAAAATTATACATAAAAAATAAGTTTATAGATCAAATAGTAAATAATATTTAATTGAAACGAAATCTGGCATATTTGTTTAGAAAACAAAAAACATTAAATCTAATGGTTCGATTTTCGAAATATATAACCATGTTAATTTTTTAGCATGAGCTGTACACTTAAGTTACAACTAAGATTATAGTCAAACTTTATTTTTTATAGAATACACCATATGTAATGTAACAACCATTTTTAGATCGTAAGGAAGGCCTCAAAAAAATTTCCTTGGTCAAAGTTTAGCATTGTTACAGGGAAGCCAATAATTATGAGATGTACTAGCTAGACGTGGAGCTCTTCTTTCCAAAGATTTTGTGATTTATCACGAGCTCATGACCCTCCTTCTTAGGTTCTCTGCGGCTAAGTTTAAATTCTGGAGATGTTTTGTATGATTGTTTTGTAAACTCCTTTGATTTTGTTTAGTTGAAAAGCCTCTTTTTACCCCCCAAAAAATCAAACCATTCGACCCCACAAATAACAATCAATGCACCAATTATGAGTCATTTAAAAAAATTAATATAATTCAAGATTTTTTTTTCCCGAAAAAACTTGATCTTCTTACTCAATTAACATCTCATACGACCTCCTATCAAAAAAAAAAAAAAAAAATATCATACGACTTTTCCTTAAAAAAAGAAAAAGAAAAAGAAAACATCTCATACGACTTTGCACCTATGAAAAATTATCATTTTATTTTGGATTTTAAAAAATAATTTTCTTAAGCCAAATATCATAAATATAATCGTGTAAGAATTACTGGAAAATTATTTTACTATTAAATTCTACAAAAAAAAAAAAAAAAAAAAATTCAATTGACTTTATAAAATTTGTTTGATACATTTTTAATCTTTTTATGAGATACTACTAACCTTAAAAGACTATTGTTTTAAATAAGGGGGGACTCAGTTTGATTAGTAACATATATAAATTACTTGAAACTATTATTTGGAGGATCTCTCCTTTAGTCCATTATAGTTCTATTTCATTTATCAAAATGAGTCTTGAAGCATCAAAATTTTTGTAAATCGATTGATATCTTTTATTATTTTCAACACAGGGGTGGCGCCACCTTAAGGTCAGGGTGGTCCCAGGACCACCCTGACCTAAAAAAAAAAAATTTATATATAATAATTAAAAAAAATTTATTTGTGTACCCTTCAAAAAAAAAATTTGGGAACACTCAGTTTTTTTATTCCAACAAAATTAAATTTTGCTCTATAATTTGTTCTACATTCAGTGGATAAATGATTACTTGGTTGTGTATATTGAAAAAGGTGTAGCTTATAACATTGATAAATGATAATGAGACTATCATGCAATGATTTCAAAATATGAAAACTTGTAGAAGACAATTGTAAACTTTATGTATTTGCGTATTTTTTTTTATTATTATTGTTAATATATGAATTTCTTTTTTTATTAGATTGTAGAATTTCTATTTCTTAAGAAACATCCTGAAAAAGATTCTTAGAACCGCCACTATTTCAATATAAATATCGAAAATTTAAATCTCTCTCTTCTTTTATTGTTGTAACTAAATATATAAAACAAAATCTTAAACCAATTTGGTTTCATCATAAAAGAGAATATATAATCTTATGATTTTACAAATTATAATCTACAAATATATTTTTATTCAATTTTTGATTAAAAAAAATTCTAGAACAAATTAAAAAAAAAATCAAGGGGGGCAGTTATTAATCACCATCATATTTTTTCAGTAAGAAGAAAAAAAAAATCATATTTTATGCGTCCCTCTCGGAAAATCCCTCTCTTTTTACCGTATAGCGATTTCTGTATATAATTTGAAAATAATTGCGCTATGGTTAGGCCGTGAAGTAACGGCGTGAAACACCGACGAGGTACTGTGCACACATATAAAAGCCAGAAACAGAAACATTATTAAAGTATAACATACACAAAAGACACAGAGAAAGAGAGACGCAAAAAAAACAAACACTCTCTCACACACAGCTCGATAAGGCAACAACAACAAGAGACTCAAACAAACCTCATCTCTTCACAGATCCAACCGATACCGAAACCGAAATCGTGAGTTGTTTTTACTACATTCTGCTTCTTCTTCTTCTTCTTCTTCTACCTCTGCCTCTCGATCTGCTTTACCGATCTGATATACTCTTTGCATGCACTACTACTAATAATGTAGCTCTAAACTCAATTTACTATAAATTCAAACCTCAATGCCTGTTCGATCTGTAATGCTCTCGTTTTGGAAAAAAAAAAGAAAAAAGTTTACTTATTGCTTTGTTTGGTTGCTGAGAAAAAAGATTGTGAATTTTTTTTTAAAATAAATAAATTTGAATTGTTTAGGGGCTAAGAGAGCAAGCTTTTTAGCTTTAGTTGTATTGAGATTTTTCTTAATGTATGTGGGTTTGAATTATTTTTAAATTATAAACATAATATAAGATTTGTGATTCGATTTTCTATTATTGGGAAACTAATGCAAGTTTCTAAATTCTGATTAAGTTTATTAATCAATCTTGGGTTTGGAAAAAAGAAAATGCATCTATTTGGTTTAGTTGTGTATTTTGTAGAGATTCAGATTCGGGTACAAATTTGAGCTATGGCTTTTATTAGTTTCTAGATTGATTTATTTAAAGTTGCACTTAGTGGATGGGTGATTGCTATCTCTTAATTAGTCAGTCATAGAATTGGTGAAAGATTGGATTCAGTAATACGGCAATTTCTTTGTTGCTATGACTATATTTTAAGCTATTAGTGCTTCTCGTAGTCATTGACCTTGTCAAAATTCAAAAATTTTGACTTTTTCTTGATGGGGTTCCTGGATAATTGGACATTGATACTCCGTTGAATCTATATTAGACTCATTATCATAATTTTGGATCATGATGGCACCCCCGGATAATTGGATATTGATGCTCTGCCGAGTCTTATATTAGGCTCATTATAGAAATTTTGGTTTGAGCATACTCACCTCCATGATTTGCCTTAGCTTTGGGGGGTTTTTTTTCTTTCCCCAACATTTAACACACCCGGGCTTTTCCAATGTTTTGATGGGAAATGACTCTGTTGGTGGCTTCTTTTTGTTAAATAGTCAACATATTTTTTTTTTGTGTTTTGTAAAGCCATGATGGTCCTTAATATTTTCACCCCTACAATAATCTGTTTTTTTCTCAATGCTATTGTCTTTTGTCAATGTGAATAGCCCATTTTTGTCTTCCTTATCACAGATGCACACGCAATTGCCCATGCAGGCAACATTAGCAAGAAACAATTAAACAGTAGTTTAAGATTTTCCTACTGTTTTGGGATTTCGTTGCCTGTTGTCTGTAGTTTGGCGTCCCTGTCTATGTGTTATGGGTTACTTATGCATAGAGTTTCCTCGTGTCCTTTCTTTGTACATTCTTTCCTATTTTGCAATCTGATTTCAGATTTTTTTCTTATAAAGACAGTGGCCTACAGTCTTTTTTTTATTAAGTTAATAGTTTGGGTAGGGGAGATTTGAATTTGGACATCTTCGTTGGAAACACCACAATATGGCAATTGGGCCACAAGACTCTCTCTGTCTACACGGTCCTTTGACCTCGCTAATTCGTTGCCTTGGGTGAATATACGTTTATATGAATATCATATTTTCCTATTATCTCTGTACACATTAGCTTTTAAAATTCATTGTGCGCCTGTTGTCTGTTATTTGTGCTGAATCTTGCTTAAGAATGTTCTAAACTCCACTTTTCATTATGAGGCTTTAATTCTTAAGTTTTGCTTTAATTCTTAAGTTTCTTTTTTACTTCTCTTTCCTCTTGGCTAGCAATGAGGGTGGTATTAGCAAGAGTTAGCTTCCTCCATGGTAACGGCTTTAGTAGAGCCCATAGGAACTGAGCTGTCAAGAATACCTCCTTGGATCGTGTAGAGTATGAGTGTAACTTACCTATAAAAAATGAAAGAAAAACATCAGTTAGTGCATAAGCATCAACCGGAGACATAATGCTTTGTAGATTGCTTTCTTTACCTTTGGTTTTGGTTTGGGGGGAAGGATTTGAAGAACAATATCTTGTATATTATTTTATATGCAATTATATGATTTTTGAAGATTTTACTCAAACAAAAACACTAGTCATGTTATGGATTTGAGTTGACATGTTACACCTAGTCCATGTTAATAAAGCTCAAATACATCCACAAATTTCATCAACAGAAAAAAATGGTCATTTCCTGCTCTATTCAAGTCATTTAAACTAAAAATGGAAATCCAAAACCTTCTTAAATTTCTTGGTGTATTACTTGATGTGCACCTTGTATGTTCTTGTAATCCGTAATCTTATAAATTATATCACAATCTTCCCTTAATTACAGTCTCTATAACATAAGTTTTTTCTCGGTCAATAGGATTAATTTTTTTTTATAGCATATAAAAGAAATGATATGAAATGTTATGATTTAAATAGGCTTGAGATAGTAACTTGGAAATCAAAACAAAATTGAATTAGGAAAAGTAATGATTGGGAGTTTTGGTGTGCAGAGATATTTGTGTCACTGAATAGCATGACCAAATGAATGAGAATATAATTCTTACGTTTCTTTATTGCAGTGCAATGGGGGTAGAAGTTTCAGATGTTTGTACGGACAAGGAGCCAGATTGTATAACATTTTATTCAAATGGTATTTCCAATGATTCAAATCATGAAACTGCTCCCAATCATCATGATGGTTCAGACACATATGAGCATATTAATGAGGCTCCTGAAATCCAAAGTTCAGAAGAGAGCACTGAAGCAAAGGAATATGAAGTGAAGGAATGTACCACTGAAAATACTGTTGAGGTATCTGAACTCCATCAAAATGAGAAATATGATGAAGAGGAGAATGCGGTAAACTCACACTTAAAGGCTTGCCTGCCTAAGGAAAAGGAAAAATCAGAAACCCAAAATAAAAAGGACAATAATAAGTCACGAGTTTCTATCAAGCAAGCATCTAGACCTGTTGCTGCAAATGTTCGAACAAAACACACTGTTCCACAGCCATTTGCCCTAGCAACTGAAAAGCGTGCCTCCATTGGAACTCGTCCTACTGGCATTCAACCTGATGCAAGCACTGGTGTGAATAAATTGTCTAGTGCAAACAATGTGCGACATCCAAATACCGCAAAGCCCAGTCAGGTAACTGCTGACTGATTCTGGTTTTCTTGTAAAATTCTTGATTCTCCTTTTTGACCAAGGATTTGAAAAAAGGAATTTCATAGGATCACAAGCCTCAAATTATAAATAAATTGTAGCTCTCTGGTTGGTAAAACATAGATTTTATACAATAGGCTTAGAATTTGTTTTTATATGATCTTGAAACTTCTGTATGTTTATGCAGCAAATATCTCATATGGTATCAAGGAAGCCACTGCAGCCTGATAACAAGAAACATCCTGATGAAGAAGATTCTTGTTCTGTTGCTTCCTCGTATGCTCTTACACCCTGCAGTCTGAGTTACTTGTTTTACTTTGATTTCTTTCTTAGTTGTCTACTGTCTCCCTCGTCTGAGTTACTCGTTTTACTTTGATTTCTTTCTTAGTTGTCTATTGTCTCCCTCACTCTCAGTTTTTGAATTCGATTTCTCCCTTGCCTATGCACAGCACTGCAGCTTCTACGCAGACAATTAAGTCCAAGGCAACTGCTTCATCAGCTCCAACATTTAGATGCACTGAACGTGCAGAAAAACGGAAGGAGGTAGTTCATGAAAAATATCTATGTGAAGTTCCTTCTATGTTTGAATTTTTAAGTATTGTGTCGATGACATAACCTAAATGCAAAACTGCATGCCCCTATCATGTTGCCACATTTCAGTTTTATACAAAATTAGAGGAGAAACACCAAGCATTGGAGGCTCAGAAATCTCAAAGTGAAGCAAGAACAAAGGTAGGATACTTTCTCAAGTATCTGTCTACCAGAATATATATTACTCTCTCCCCCTCTCTCATGATGGTGAATTGATAGTGTTTCTTCTTCCATTGCTTCTCTCAACTCGTTTTTGGCTATTAATGTTGTATGGCTATGACATTAAAGTCTAAAATTATTTACTTTGCCTTTGTCCTCTTCATCAATTTTGAAATTTTAAGGAAGAGAAAGAGGCAGCTATTAAACAACTGAGGAAGAGTTTAACGTTTAAGGCAAATCCAATGCCAAGCTTCTACCATGAGGGACCTCCACCAAAGGTTGAACTCAAAAAGGTACTTCATAGACCTTTCTCATTCTTATGCTGTCCTAAAGAACTAAAGAAGTACGGCTCTTGTCCAGAATGTAGATTGGCCTCTTGAATTTCATAAGAATCTCTAGATTCTCTACGTGTTTAATTTTCATTGCTCCTTTATTTTTGTTCTTGGTTTGTCCTTGGCTCTTCTCTCTTCTGTTCTTTAAGTGGTGTCACCTTGTTTCAGTTCTAAAGAAATTCACTTGTCACAACATGAAAATATAGGATTTTAAGCTAGTATTTGAACCTCTAAACTCTCAGTGGATAAAAATGACAGAAAATGAAACCCTAAGGGGTAACACAATTGGCTAGGGACCACGACTCATAAAGTGGAGATTACTAGTTTGAATCTTCCATTCCCCCTTCCCTTGGGGCCTTACTTTAAAAAAAAAAAGAGGAAGACAGTAAATGAGTATTTTATGGCAGCTTAAAATTTGATTTTTTTGCTTTGCATGAATGATAGCTGCCACCAACTCGTGCAAAATCACCAAAGCTGGGCCGAAGGAAGAGCTTCGGTGATGCGGTCAATTCATCCCAGGGAGACAAGGTTAAAACAGCAGGTGCTCTGGGAAGTCGTCGAAGTCTTGGTATTTACAAAGAAGAGATCACCACCAACGGTTCCACCATTATTAAGGATCAGAGCAACATCCACAATGGTAATGCCATTTACAAAATCAAAGATGAATCCAACAAAGTGGAAGAGATAAACGAATCAATTGTGACCAAGATAAATGGTCAGGGAAATGTGGACATTGCTGTCCAGTCTTGAGTTTCTGGTGAGTTTATAATTTATAAGAGGAAATGGACTTCATTTTCTCTAGTTTTCTTGTGACTGCTCTCAAAAATGTGTAATTTATTTCCTTCAACTTGCCAAGGACTTGTTGCGGTGCTTTATTTAATGTATGATGTGTAAATTCTGTAAGTTATGTCCATTTATATATATAAAGAGTTATTCCTCATTTTGGCTGTAAAAATTATTGAATTTTCATTTGCCTGAGTGGAAATGAAAGTGTTACTGTACAAATGGCTATCCACCAAAAACAACAGCCAAGGGCATTACGTACATAGGCCCCCAGAGTGGTGTAATTATTTTTTTCTGGACAGAAGGGATGGTCTGACAAGGATTCAAAATTTTTTCTTTTGGTGGTTTGGGATATTGTACAAAATAGTACTTGTAACATAATGATGAATTTTTTTGTTTTCAATGAAGATTGTGTAAGCAATTTGCTTGGTAGTGTGCGAGAAGTAATGTTAGCTTAATGTTCCATGATTGAAAGAGGGATTTAAAGTTAAGTTAAGGGACCCTTTAAAAAGTTGTGCTTTGCTGGGTTGGAAATCCTTATTTTGCGTAATTATGGTAAGCCTCATTATGAAAAGGTCTTAAAGCAAAAGAAAAAATAAATAAATAAATAAAAGATGCCATGGAGCGTAAAGCGCCTAGTGTTTAAGACTTAAAGCTTCTAAGTTACTATCAGTCAATCACGCAGCAAAAGATTACTTTCTGAGCCGACCATGTCCCATTTGTGGAAGCAAAATTGTTGGTCAAAAAGGATGCTGGTTCCAAAATACGCTCTACTTTAAGCTCTTGATTCCTTTTTTTTTTTTTTTTATGAAAATAGCTCTTGATTCCCACCTATAGGGTGTGTTTGATTCTAATGTTTTTAAGACATTTTGGAACTCCAATTTGCTAAATCTAATCAATTATTTGGAATTTTTTTTTTAATTTTTTTTATAAATATTAGGCTGAAACCGAGTTGTGCTGTTGTGCATGATGTTAAATTGTTTAAAAATGACAGTTTGATGATTGGAGAATGGCAGAGATTTTGCCGTTTAGCCTACTTTCTCCTCCTCTTTAGCTGACTCTGCACCCATAATTCGACTTGGCACTGCATGAGTGACTTATTAAACTCCCTGGACCAACCTTTGGGAAAGGGAAAGGCTCTAGATGAAGTGCAGGCATGGCCTATAGTTAACTACCCCACCCTCAAAAGGCTGTAGCAAGCCTCCATCACAAGTTTACTGCCTGTCCTAACTCCCTGTATGCTCACCTACCATCAACATCGCCAGTACTGGCTACGAAGCCAGCAGATTGCCAGCTTTTAGGGAGTCAATGTAAAATGGATTAATAATTGGAATTCAATTTTTCCGTAGCCCTTGTTTGGAAGGAGAAAATGGAAAAGAAATGAATAATTTTAGAATACTCTTCCATTTTCATGTTTGAGAGTTTTAATGGAGAGAATGAAAAGTTCATTCCTTTGTTTAAAAGTTTAAGCGGAGGGAATGGAATGAGTAGGAGAGAATACTCATTCCTCTCTATTCTTTTAAAACCTCAAATTTTTATTCCCTCCAAAAGTGGGAGAAATTGGAAGGAATGAAATTAAATTTAATGAATTTTTTTTACTAAAACTATCAAAATACCCCTATATATTTAACCATTTATTTTAAAATAGGAGCTTAATGGTAATATTGTCATAAAATGATTCCATTTATTTCTTTCTATGTTACTCCTAAATAAGGTTACTTACATTTCATTCTTTTATTTTAAAACATCAAAACAAGATTACTTAATTTCATTCTATTCATTTTTTTTTCCATTCCTTTCCTTTACTTAAATATATTTCATTCATTCTATTTCTTTAAGATTATTTATTTCCATTCCATTCCTTTATGAACTCCCAAATGAAGCCTAAAGTTAAGATGTAATTTAAGTGAAGTATGTTGTTAGTTTTTTAGGCCTTAGAAGCACTGGTTAACCAATTTTAAGGCTAAGTAATTAACTAATCCAATTATGAACAACCTTTGGTTAGAGTAAAACAACTAATATTGTGCACCAAAATAAATAGCAGTAGAGAAATAGCACATAATATGGTGACCCAAAGAAAACCAATACAACAATTGTTCCGAACTAAAAATCACTGGGAGGACTTGACCTTACTAACCTTAAGGCAAAAGAAATCTACTAATTGAATTGAAATTTTACAATTGTAGAATAACCATATAATAAATTGCTACAACCTAGTAGTATTTACTGACGTTACCCAACATAGCTTCGAATCCATTGACTCTTTAGTTATGGAGTTTGTTGCACATAAACTTCCATTCACTACTTCAATTACCCACTTAAAGATTATGGCCCAACACTTGATCTTCTAGAATTTGCAGCAACTTCAATACCACCAGATCTGAATTTGCTTCAATCTTGATCACTGGTAGAGGCTTTTGAGAGCAAGAGGCACAAAACCTTCAGATTTACAATCAATAGCTCTCCAAAAGCCTTTTTCACGTTCTCTAGGGCTTTCTTAATATCTTAGGCTTAGAAAACATGTAGGGCTGTAAACGAGCTAAGCTTTGTTGAGTAGTGTATGTTCAAGTTTAGCTCGTCAGGAAAAATCAAAAACCCGAGCTTGGTTTGAGCTTGTGACAAGCCTAAAAATAGTGTTTGAGCTTGAGCTTGTGAGAAGCCAAAAGTTTGAGTTTGGTTTGGCTTGGCTTGATCAATTAGTCAAGCCAAAATCAAGCTTAATATCAAGCTTAAACTTAAGCTCAGGTCAAGTTTTTAAGCTTGAGATCTAAAAGAATTTCATTATTAAATGCTTAAATCTATAAAATTAAGAAAAAAGAAAAAGAAAATAGCATACTTATTTTATCATGCATCTAGTTCTACTTATGATTAGCCATTATTCAAATTAATAATTTATATAGTTAAATTCATTCATTCATCATTTCTTGTCTACAGCTTCAACAATTGTTCAAAATACAATTTTTACATTCATGTTAAATGGTAAAGGACTAGAAAAATACGTGTTTGTAACTATTATGAATGAGAAAATACTAACATAGTTTATAACTTTACTTTAGATGATTGATAGGGAAGGATCATATGTGGCCTATTTAATTAATTAATTATTTTTAAATGTAATTGTAGTCTAAAGTGGTTCTTGATCAGTTTAAAGGGAAGGAAAAAATTAAAGTAATATAGGTAGTGGTCTCATGTTGGTTATATCATTATTAAGATACGTGTAATGAGTAAATTTAGCTAACACATATAAACTTATTAATGAGTCTATGCTTGAATTGTTGTGTATCAAGCCTAATAACTCACAAGCTTAATAACTCACAAGCTTGTTTGTGAACAAATTTTTTTGCTTGGGCTCGGCTTGTTTATTAAACGAGCCTAAAACTAAGGCTCAAGCTTGGCTTATTTATAAACAAACAAACATGAATAAGCTTTTTACTGAACTGAGCTCGAGTTGTTCATGATCAGCTTGGTTTATTTACAGCCTTGCATGACACCCTAGTAACTTGATGGGTTGAATGGGCTTAATTTGCGTTTATGAATTGCGCAATTTTATCAATCCAAAATAGGCTCGATCAATCGGAATATGTTTGATCTATTGAACAACTATCAAAAAGCTGTCAAACTCACAAAAACTTGAATTCGAAATGCAAAACTAGGCAGTTGTCTTATTTTCAACAAACTTACTTCTAAACAACATACAAGACATATTTTGCTCATGATTTGCCAACCTTAAAACTAAACTCAACGCAGGTGAATTGTAATGCTAGTTATGGGTGGATGATGGTTCTTTTGATCAGGAAGGCTCCAACAATTGAGAAATTCCACTCCAGAGAGATCTTGCATGTTATCAGAAAATACCATAGTCAAAATGGCTGCCCTAGCCAGATTGGGAGGTGCGGCCATGTGGGTTTTGGGAATTCCAACTTGGGGGGGATAGGCCATTTCTCATTTAATGCAAGGCGATAGTGGAGGGCGCATGTACGTAGTATGATAGTAATTACAATTGAACATTTAATTTGCCTTTTGAGGACAACTTTGAGTAACGGGCCTTATGTTCGAGAGTACATGGTAGCTTGTAATGCAAGATAGGCCATGTAGTACCATTCTAATAATGCAAGTCGGTCTCACTTGTACCACTGATCTGTCTATTAACATCCCCACCCTTCTGAAAACTAGTCACTAAGAGATATTCTACTCAGTGCCGCATTTGGTTGATTTGATCTCAATTCATTTTCTCCTAATGTTTATGACCCTCTAATATAGGTTATTTGTTGGGATGGATTATTATTATCTCAAAGTTTTATACCAATATCCTCATTAATTTTCGATTTCTTTTTTCTAAAAAAAATTAGCAAGTTATTTACCATAGAAAGATGAATATTATCAGTGGCATCACTTCATGAACTTTTCTACTTTTATTTCCAATGGCCACTTCCATTTCTTCTTTTTCTATGTTGGCTCTGCTTAAGCTTTATAGGCCAACCTCTATTTCTTTTCATTTAAGCTTGGAATCGTACTATTTGGGGCGTGCCCTTCATGAATGTCGGTTCTACCAACTCTCATATTCCCCCTTTTCTTCAAGTGGGAAGCAAAAGAGACCTCCTTTAAGCACCCATGTCAAGATCATCATACACAAATCTCTTCCTTTAAGCTCCATTCTGTTTCAACAATAACTTCAAATCTCTAAGCAATTATGATCAATGTTGTGATAAGATTGGCCCATCGGATGGAGATAAGCTATGCCACATGTTTTAATTGGAGGAATTGTAAGGCAATGCTTTTGAAAGAGGGTATGGGGGGTTAGAATAGAGCTTTTGGTAGTCTTTTTTTAGATTCTAAAAGCTCTTTGCTTTGACCTCGATTTTGCACTAATCCTTCAGAGATGTGACCAAATTTATTATCAATGCTAAGTGGTTTTAACTTCTCTCACCAAACTATAATTCTATTTTCTTTTTCAATAAATCATTTTGACATCTTATTATCTATTGCCCTAATTTAAACGTTTGTTTGGCCCTGTTTATAAAAATCAACATTGACTTTAGAGAATTTCTTTGATTTGTCCACGCATGCAAGATGACAATTTTGGTGTAGCAAATAGAAGACCAACCAGGTGACTAAAGGAGAGCCATGTTAAAAAAATTAGGTAGAGTGTGTACATGTGTATGTATTATTCGCTCTAAAATTGCATATAAATTCCTCTCACATAAGAATAGATCTTATATTTGTGAGGTTTACACCCATGTGAGAGAGATGTTGACATGCTATTGTTATACAAAAGAATAACTCAATTATTATCATTTTGGAAATATCCAAATAGTGAGTATAACTCTTAAGATTCCAAGTTTCATCTATCATACTATTAGTTTGTGGAATTTTCGAGCTATTAGCAAATAGAAATTGGAATAGTTCAACCAAAAGGATGATACACGATTTCCTTATATATAATAATAACCCATCTAGGTGGTACTCAGCCAAACACAGCCTTAATCTAATTTATACTTGATAGGGTGAAAAGTTAGATAGGGGGAGCTGTAGAATGTGGGACTCCCAGCCAGCTGACTCGCAAAAGACACCCTACTCCTTCCCACGTATATAAGGGCCCATGAAAAAACTATGCATGGCCAAATCAAAATAAAACAGTCTTCTCTCTCTTTTTCTCTCTCTCTCTCTCTCTTCATGAAAATTGTTGAGGGGAATGCTGTCTGGTTCGAGACCATTTCTTCTGAAGCTCACAGAGAGCATCCTTCAAATGATCTCGGACCAGGCTTCATTCCCCCCAACTCATAAATTACTCTGCCGCATTCACCACTTAGCTCTAAACCCTTCACGCATCAATATTCATTTATATTCGCAAGGCCTAACATCAAAGGATCCAATATCATTTCCTGTTTTAACATGTAAGTTTTAGCTTCTTCTTTTTATTTCAACTGTATTTATACATACTATGCATCTCTTCCTTTTTCTTTTTCTTTTTTCTAAGGAGGGAGGCAAGCTGCAATTGGAGTTCACCATCCGAACAGGTAAATATCATGGCCTAGCTAGGAAGCATCACTTTCAATGATTCCTGGAATTTTCAACGTGATTTTATAAAAAAAAAAATTAAAATCATTTTTTTCCTTCGAAACATGCAACTAGAAGTGCACCAAAACTCTAGTCTCAAAAGGGATGTAGTCTACCAAGACCATTGCTTTTAAATAAAATTGAATTGTATTATTGAAGCTATTTTTTCTTAGTTTTGTTTTTTTCCTGATCAAAAGAAAGACTTTATCATGCAAGTTGCTAGAAACTAGGGGTCATTTAAGTCTCACAAGAGAATGCACAGACTATATTTGGAAAGAGAGAAGCGAAAGAAATTTCTTGAAGTCATCTGTTTCAGCTTCACTATTTCAACTCATTGAAAAGGTCAGGAAGATCACTTAACAAACCATTGTCAAATCATACTTTCTAGGAGATTCAAATTAATGCTCCCCTAGTCTGCACACCATATATTTGATTTTACCAAATTCGTTGAAAAAACTGTGCTAGTGTGAAAAAATGACAGAAAAGTATATAAAAAAAACAAATGAATGAAAACAAAGTTGTGTTTTATCTTTTTGTGGTTGAATTTTAGCCAAATTGGCTTTGCTTGCAGGGAGTTGCAAAGAATATAAGCTTGGGAGCTTTCACTTTATGTGTTGCATGAGGGGAGGGGAGGGGAGATATTCTTTGGGTGTATCCATCAAAGTTGAGCTTTGAATTAACTCCTTTTTCACCTTAAGACCGCCATCATAACCATCTCCTTAGTCTAAGCCCGTTTCTCACTTTTTAACTTCATGTGGGTCAGGGTTGTGCATGAAAATCCTATACTACCATGTGGGTCTGTTCTTACTGGATCTTACTCTTAGGCTATGCCCCACTATTTTCTACTGTGTGGCTCATACATGCATGTGAAAGTATTTAACACCTTATCAAAAAGGTTCATATACAAGTCATAAAGACGATACCAATATGTCACTTGAATGTGCGAAATTTAAGAAGAAACAAAAATTACAGACAAAAAGTTCTGATGTGTATAACTAGTAATCTTTTGTGAATTTGACTCTACAAGTTCGTAAGAAATTAAAATTGATTATGTACTTCCATTCCATCTTTGTCTCTAGGATTTGGAGAAACTGAGAAGCCACTTTAACATAGGGTTACTAAAAGTAGGGCATCCAATAGGTTTTCTAAACTTTTTTTGAGTAAACAATAATACTTATTAGAATACATACAAGAATAATAATATTAGTATTTTAAATCGGGTTTATATTATATTATTTAACCATTGTAGTTATTATTTAACTAGAGTACAATTACAAAGGGGCCTAAGTTTTCTAAACTTCATTGTTAATATTCTAGATTTCTAGTGTTTTCATATCTTGGTGGAAGATAAAAATATATTATACGCATGTTCAGAAACGCTTCATATTTTTATTTTATTTTTTAATAAAAATATAATATTTCAAAGTTAATAATTTTAAAATTTTCAATTTATCTTTATAATCTTAATTTGTCTCAATTTTAATTAGATAATAGAATTGTTTTTGAAAGTGTAGAAAAGTGGACATTAAAAAATTATATTCTAAATTTATAGTTACTATATCGAGAGTGACCCATTTATATATATGAATGTGGTTTCTAAAATATATATATATATATATATATATATGAATATGATATGATATGATGAGTTTATGCATTTTGTTGGAATTCAAATGAAACTTTGGCACATGGAAATTGGTCAATAGGCAACGTACATTTCCTTTGTTTTGATTTGTCATTCGAAACATTTATTACACATGTTTGTTGCCACATGACCAAGAATTACAACTTGGAAGAAATGTCAAAAAACGACGATTAAATACTAAACTAGTTAGCGTGTACGCATCACCACAGCTGGTTCCAACAAGGTGCCACAATGTATATTTTTCAAATCCATCATATATAGTTAATAATGATAATAATATCAGTCACTTTGGACATTTATGTATTGCTTTAATTAATAATTAACCATAATCAAATAAGGACTTTAGGCCAAAAAATTAGTATTGAACCGTCAAAGAGGCTTGCATTTCGTGGGTATTACATCAAAGGAAATTATAAGTACGTAGCAACAACACTAGGTTATTTATTGTTGTCTGTTGAAATGGATGAATTGAAATACAGTATATGAAAAGGAAATCATAGCATCAAATGAATGGGTGAATAATTGAAGTAGCGTACATGAAACGAAAATCATAGCGGACAAATCTTGCTTTAGCCTTTTCATTGATTTTCTAAACCATAATGTATCCGTACAATCAATAAGAAATGGCATTAATTATTTTGGATTCTTAGATACTAGCCATGACTCGCAAAATTGGCTTGAGATCCCCAAAGAGAGGAGTCAAAAGAGAAGAGAGACATCTTGAGTATTCATGACAAAAAGTAATTCCTATGCTCGATAAAGCTATATATGTGGAATTCCTTCTCAATATAGTAGATGGGTTCCCAAACACTACTTTTAGTCACTTTTTTTAGTGACTTGACCATTAATTTCTAAACTCTATAAAGCATTCAACAGCAAATCGGAAATCCTTGGAAAAGTCCATTTTAAAAGAGTGAAAGAGAAATTTTAATGGCCATCACAATCACCATTTTTTGCAAGCACAAAGTACATTGTTTTAGCAACACAGATACTTCCCCCTTTCCCTTTTGATACATTAATTCTATATTCTCACTACACTAGTTATTACCTTACACTAGCTGTAATTCACCGACCTAGCTATTTAGCATATGGAAAGCTTGTCACAGCAAGTCTCTCTTCGAAGTTATAAAAGTCCACTAACATTTTAGAGTAAATCAATAGCGTCAGGGGATTTCTTGATGGATATAGGGGGTAGTTCATAATCATTGCGCTTGATATATAATGCATCAATATATTCTACTTGTATATTCAGCCAAAAAAAATTTATATATTCTACTTGTATGCTGCAGTGAGCATGCACCATTTTAATGTGTCAGCTGTTTTTTTTAAACATCTTAAAGAAGAAAAAAAGGGAATTTGAATATTACACATTTTTATTGAAATTATTAAAAATATGTCAATCGAAGAAACACTGAGAAGTGTCAATTAATCATTAGTTTATGTGTTGAACATGAAAGACAATATGCAAATAATGATCCACATGAGGGAAAAATGCCAAGAGACTCCCTAAACATTGGGGTAGTGGCCATTACACCACCTAAACTCATATTTTAGCCAATTTACTCCCTAAACTTTACATATGTACCAAATAAATGCACTTGTTAATTAGATTGTCGTTTAAGTCACTAACAGAATAATCATGTGAGAACCACGTGTGACTTCATTTAACAAAGCCAAATTGATTGAGAGAGACAGAGAGAAAATTCCACCAGTCTATGTCTTTCCCTTGTGTTATTTTCTGTTGGGTGCGCAAATGTTGCAATTCAGCAGCTCATGTGGCCGCTAGATACGTTATTCAATCTAGGCTGTTTTTCTTTTTCAATAAAGGCAATCTTCCAAATGTCATCAAGTCAGTCTGTAAGGAAGATTGCCCTCTTGTATTCCCTTTTTTTCTTAATATCATTGCAGATTATCAAAAAAAAAAAAAAAAGTGTTGAACATGGAAGACAACATGCAAATAATGATCCGCATGATTGTAAGATCGATTCAAACATATCTTCGACCTCAAGTATCGAACACCTGTTTAGATTGGATACAAATCATAATGAAATTGGGCACACGATTGGTACGTAATGCATATATTTAATTATCATTATTCAAACCCATATTGTTTCTTACACGAAATCCCTCTGATGGCCCTATGATCACTTTGACACACTTTAAAGAACAACAGTCATACAATCATTTTGTCCCAAGAAAAACAAATTAACAATGTCAAAGTTTTTCGAAATATTAGCCACGTAAGTAAAAAACCTGAATCGGATCTGTATACCTTACATCAGCAAACGTTAATATAAACTATAGTATAGTAGCGAAATTATTAGGTCCGTCCAGTGGGGTTCACCTCTCATGTGATCAGAGGTGAAGGAATCCCTCAATAATTTCTTCTTGTATAGGAATAGGAGGCATTCTATTCTAGATCTTGTACCAACTTCTTCACGTAAACAACTTGATCTTTTTTTCTTTTCTTTTTTGGTCAGATTACGAATCACGTTCAAGATTCTATCTTGTTCACAACTCAAAAAGCCATAATTTGCGTAAAAAATCTATTAGACAAGGACTTTTGTTTTGTTCTTTTATGTAGTACTAAAACTCATTGCAATTACATGAATTATTTTTTTTAATAGAAACACATGTTTCGCAATTAATTCACACTAAAAAGTAGTTTGGTGCCCTTATACATTGTCATACTTGTTGATGGTACTATCTGACCTTGATTAATGAATAACTGAATTAAGGGAGAAAATAGCACCAGATCGGATCTAGCTATGGCTTTGATCGATAGGAAACTCTCCCATGCTTAAGTGAACAAAAGTGAGGTCTTGGTCTTTTTGTCTTACAAGATGATGTCTAAGGTTTTTTGTGCTTAATTTAGATCGATGCCAATGTACCCTTACATAAAAAGGTGTGTGGTGGTTGATTTTTAAGGGTAAATCCAACTATTCTTGATATTTGACTGCAATTAGGATTCAGATTGGGGAGTAAATCCAGGGGACACGCCTCTTAAAGTCAATCCCACAATTCTTTGGATTATTTTTTGGTACACAGGTCAGCTCAACCTCATTTTTTGTTCTTGATAGCTCTTGATTCATCTTAAAGTCAATGTCAAGGGGGTGTCCGGAATGCTAAATATGTCTAGAATTTATATCCACCACCAACATGCATTACTATGTATCTTGTACCAAAAAAGAATAAAGGAAACATGATATGCAACCGCAGAATTAAGATCAAGTTCAACTAGTAAAGTTTCCTATTGTTAAATAAAAATTGTAATTGAATTTTATCTGTTGGGATATTAAACCAAGTAATAATAGAAGCACAAGGTTAACACAAAAGACAAACATAAAATAGATAATTTGGAAGCACAATATCGTTTTCTGTTACTAAAGAATTATTGCAAATTTATCCTTATGATACAACCAAGATGTTGGGTTCTACAAATAGAAATTCTGGAAAATGACCACAAGATTTCTTGTGTTTCTTTTTAACTTACTATTTTGTGGAGTTTATACCCATAGGGTTATATTTCATCGAAAGGCACGTATGAAAAGTTAAAATGTTTCATGAAACCGTTCACAAGACTTAAATCCTTTTCAACCTTTTTGAACAGTCATTAGAAAATTCTATAGAAAATTTTGATTTTCGACTTTCAACCGATCGAGTGCTCTCTTCGATCAATCGAACGTCAATCAAGACATCCAAAGACTCTAGGATTATTTTCTTACCATTTTTGATCGATTGGGCCAAAGATCTCGACTGATCGAAAATGCTGAATTTCAAATTTTCACTTAGAAAATTTCAGAATTTGAATTTCCACTTTATGAAACAATATTCTCCAAACTCAAATATCATTATTACAACCTATCCATGTATATACCTATATATACAACAATCCCCCACTATGTTGGAATAATATATGTTTCACTTGATTGATATCCTATCATGCATAATGGAAAGTGTCTTTCAACTTAAACCTCCCTTTAGTGCAATTGCTTAAGAAATCAACAAAGTTAATGGTGGCTTGGTGCTTAAACCAAAACTCTTATATGTTGAAACTGAAAACAACACACACATGAGAACATCCACAACACATTTAGAAATCCACTGTTCTTAGCACTATTATGGCCTTATGCTCTTCTCGGTTTAGTGAACATTTACAAGAGAAAACCATTTACTCTTGCTAGAAGCGGCACCACTTCTATGTTCACAAAGGTGAAGTTTCTTCTTATGTTCCTGTTACACAGACATTTATACTTTATGAACTTCATTAAGAGTGTAAAACTCATCCTCAATTTCATTGTAACAGTCTGCACTAATCCATCCTGAATGAGACATAAAATTAGTACTCTTATTAATAGCATGTTGTTACCCTTTAAACCTCTTAGGTTAAATCAATTCGAGATTGGGTTCCCATTATTGGTGATTCTCTAAGTAAAAGGGTTTTAATCCAATTTCAATGGATGTTAACCTAACCATATCTTATGTAATCATGTCTTAGACCTATATGTCTAGACTTTCCATTATACATTTTACCATATGCTATGCCCAAGGTGGCTTCACTATTGTAGTACACTGAAATGGCTGGTATTGGTTGTGGCCACAACTCTATGTCTAACAATATATTTCTTAGTCATTCTGCTTCTTTGCTTGCTGTTGCCAAGGCTAGAAATTCTAATTCCATGGTGGAGTGTGAAATACACATTTGTTTTTTTGATGCCCAAGAGATGACACCTCCACCAAGAGTGAATATCCAACCATATGTGGATTTGTTATCACTCACACTAGTAATCCAACTAGCATCTAAATAACCTTTCAACATAGCTGGAAATTCATAATAAAAGAGTTTCAAATTTATAGTTTTCATTAAATAACCAAGAACTCTACCAATTGCTTTCAAGTGATCCACACTTGGATTACTTATAAATATAGAAAGTTTACCCATTAAAAATCATATATCTGGTCTTGTACAATGCATAACATACATCATACTACCAATAGCACTAGCATACTCGAGTTATGCAATTACTCTTCTAGTGTTTTCACCCAATTTTATGCTTCGATCAAAATCAGTATTTGCTTCCTTTATATTAAGATGTTCAAATTTTTGAAGCACTTTCTCAACATAATGAGATTGACACAGTGCAAATCTTTCACTATGTCTTTTAATTTTAATTCCCAAAATAGTATCTATTTCGTTTAAATCTTTCATTTGAAACATAGAAGAAAGATACATTTTGATTTCACATACACCTTTTATATTTGTACCAAATATAAGCATATCATCCATATAAAGACATACAATGACTCCATATTCCTTTGTGAATTTGGAATACATACATTTGTCGGAACTATTGTGCATAAAGCCATCCGACAAAATTGTTGATTCAAACTTCTCATACCATTGTTTTGGAGCTTGTTTCAAGCCATACAAAGACTTGACTAATTTGAAAACTTTCTTTTCATTTCTAGGAGGTACAAAACCCTCAGATTGTTCCATGTAAACTTCTTTATCAAGATCACCATTTAGGAAAGCTGTCTTTACATCCATTTGATGTACAATCAACTTATATATGGATGCAAGTGCTAACAACACACGAATAGATGTGATCCTAACCACCGGTGCATAGGTATCAAAGTAGTCTACTCATTTCCTTTGTTTAAAGTCTTTTGCCACTAACCTTGCTCTAAAAGTTTGTATTGATCCATTAGTATTATATTTTCTTCTAAATACCCATTTACAACTAATTGGTTTAGAACTAGTTGGTAGATCCACTAGGACCCAAGTATTATTGGATAATATTAAGTCAACTTCATCATTTACAACTTCTTTTTAGAAAGCTGAATCTTTAAAAGTCATAGCTTTCTCAAATGTTTTAGGATCATCCTCTGTGTTAAACACTATAGTTATTTTATTTAGGACCATTTGTCTATTACGATCAACAAGATACAATTGAGCTTGATAAGAAATGAAATATGGACTACAGTCCTTTACTTTTCTTATCCTTTGACTCTTTCTTTGTTCACTTGGTGAACCACTTTCAATCTTTTTAATACCACATAAAGTAGTATTAGGATTAGAGTCACCTTGTTGTGTTTGAGTAGGTATCAAAGCATCCATGGAATCTGTACTAAATTTATCCTTAATAAATTCAACATCTCTTGATTCCACCACCGTATTAGAGCTTAAGTCTAATAATCTATATGCCTTTGAATTTTCAGCATAACCTACAAACACACTTTTCATAGCTCTTGATCCTAACTTTGTTCTTTTTGGATCAACCACTCTATAAAAGGCTAAACACCCCCACATTTTGATATAATCAAGGCTTGGTTTCCTTCTATTCCATAACTCATATGAAGATACTTTAATCTTCTTGGAAGGTACTCTATTGTGCACATGACATGCTGTAAGCAATGGTTCTCCCCCTAAACTAAAAGAAAGCTCTGCACTTAAGATCATAGCATTTACCATGTCTACAAAAGTCCTTTTTTTTTTTTTTTTTTTCCAGCCAAACCATTTTGTTGAGGTGTATAAGGAGCTAAAATTTGATGTATTATACCATGTTACTCACAAAACATAAAAAATTCATTAGGAAAATATTCACTACCTCTATCACTTCGTAGGATCTTTATTTTCCTATTCCTTTGATTTTCTACTTCAGTTTTATAGCGTTTGAACATGTCAAATGATTCATCTTTATTTCTCAACACATATATAAATCTAGAGAAATCATCAATGAATGTAATGAAGTATCTTTTACCTCATCTAGTTAATACACTATTCAATTCACATACATCAGAATGTACAAGTTCAAGCATAATAGAATTTCTATCTGACTTAGAAAATGGTTTCTTTGTTATCTTTGCTTGAATACAAATCTCACATTTCTTTTTATCATCATGCTTATATGAAATCACACCATGTTTTGACATAAACTTCAACTATTTGAAATTTAAATGTCCTAATCTAGCATGCCACAAATATGAAGAATCAACAATATAAGCACAACCAGAAACTTCTTTATTAATTATACTTAGTTTGTACATGTCATCAGTAGCATATCATTTTCCTACAAATATCTCATTCTTAGACAAGATTAACTTGTCCTATTCAAGTACAGCTACCACTCTTACATAACAAATTAGCAGAAACTAGATTCTTCTTGATATTGGGTACATGGAAAACATTGGTCAAGATCAACATCTTGGAGGAACACGTTTTCACTTCAACGGTGCTCTTTCCAAGAACCTTTGCTTTATTGTGGTTGCCCATCAGCACTTGTTGTTCCATGGAAGACTTATTATAAGTCTTGAATTGCTCGTTGTTACACACGTGCACCGTTGCACCCAAATCGAACCAACAATTAAAAGGATTTGCAATCACAGCCATATAAACTTTAGTAATCATATCAATATGTATGCCACTTACCATAGCAACAATGTCCTCAATGACATTCGTTTCAATGACATTACCTTCTTCATCATTTTTTATGTTTTTTAAGAGTTTACATTCGCGAATGTAATGGCCTTTCTTTCCAGAATGGAAACAAGCACGGTTCTTCTTGTCCTTGTTGGGATTCTTGGATTTGTTCTTCTTGAAACTACTCCCACTTTTGTTTACTTTCAAGTGCTTATCCTTCTTACTCAAACTCCCACTTTAAACATTGCTCACATTGTTCACATTCACTTTAGAATCAGTGTTAGTCCCATCTCTAACCTAACTTTCTTCTTCAATTCGAAGATGTTGTCCAAATTGTTCTAAAGTGAGATCTTCCAACATATGCAAAAGCTTCTTCTTAAAACTATTCCAACTTGGTGAAAGTTTCGCAATGATTGCACTCACTTGGAATGATTCAGGAATATTGATTGACAAATCACAGAGTTTATTGACCAAAATCTATAAATCATGCACTTGATCCAAAACTGAGATATTATCAAGTATTTTATAATCAAAATACTTTTGAATAATAAACTTTTTCGTACCTACTTTCTCAGTTTTGTACTTTGCCTTCAAAGCATTCCAAATCTCCTTGGGTGACTTCATTGATGTGTAGAGATCATGAAGATGATCTGAAAGAGTATTGAGAATGTGCCCTCTGTATATCAATTCATCTTCCTCTCGTTTCTTTCTTTGTACCTTTATTTCATCAGTGTCTTCATTACTCGCAATAGGAAATGACATCAAATTCGGGTCCAAGACATAGAAAAGTTTCAATGCAATAAGTAGGAATTTCATCTTGTCTTTCCATTGAGAGAAATTGGTTCTATCAAAGCAATTCAATTTCACCAACTCATGATTCAACATCTTCAACGCTGAAATATCACTTATTTCTTCCATTGTAGGAAATATTGTCTAAGATTGTTGAGGATATTACACATATTAATAATGAAATAACAAGGTTAACACAAAAGACAAACAAAAAATAGATAACTTGAAAACACAATATCGTTTTCCTTAGATAATATTTGCCCCTCACACTATTATTGTTAAAGGGTTATTACAAATTTTCCTTAGGATACAACCAAGATGTTGGGTTCTACCGATAGCAATTTTGGAGAATGACCACAGGATTTCTTATATTTCTCTCCAACTTACTATTTTGTGGAGTTATTTATTTTTCAAGTGAATATAAGTCTCTATTTATACTCATAGGGTTATATTTTATTAAAAGGCATGTATAGAGAGTTAAAATGTTTCATGAAACCGTTTACAAGGCTTGAGTCCTTTTCAACATTTTCTGAACAGTCGTCATAAAATTTTGCAGAAAATCCTAATTTTCAACTTTCGATCAGTCGAAAGTTCCTTTTGATTGATCGAGTGCTCTCTTCAATCGATCAAACAAGAATCAAACATTGATCGAGACATTCAAAGACTCCAGGATTATTTTCTTACCCTTTTCGATCGATCGAGTCAAAGATTCAATTGATTGAAAATGCTGAATTTTGAATTTTCACTTAGAAAATTTCTGAACTTGAATTTCCACTTTATGAAACAATATTCTCCAAACTCAAACATCATTATTACAACTTATCCGTGTATATATCTATATATACAATATTATCTACAAAATCCATTAGTGTCTTGATCTAATGGTAAAAAGATAGTGCTCATCAACAACCCATTTTTATAATGCAGACACTATGCAATCAAGGCAAGCTATTGGCAGGAAGCAAGGGAATTGGAGTAGGGAGCTTTCAACAGTGTTATGTGTCATTTGTATTTTAGAAGTAAATTAAATATTTTTGAAAAGGCTTATTAGTATTCAGTATTAGCCAAAATCTTAGGATGATATTTGTATTTTACCCAATTTAAAAATAATTTTTTTTTTTAGAGAATGTAAAATAAAAAGGCATTTGGTGCTTACCAAAAGCTCTTGGCAATCGAAGTGTTTTCTTTTTAAGTAGCTTCACATGCATGTTTGGTTGTATTTAACAATAAATCATAAATTAGTAGTATAGACTTTTTTTTTTGAGTAATTTGATTTTTTTGATAAGTAATTTTGTTTTGAAGACATGGATTAGTGGGAGAGTGGATCTATTTTGTAGGTAGTGTAGTGGTTTAGCTTTACCCCAAAAAAAAAAAAAAAAAGCTTTAACTCTTTAGTTTTTTTTTAATAGGAAATTTTAGCCGTTTAGTTGACTAGGATTTAAAAAAAAAAAAAAAAAAGGATAAGTCTTGTAAAAAAAAAATTGCTGATTTAGTGGGATTGCTCGTTTCTTTGTAGTTAAGGGATAAAGCTGATAGTTTTCTTTTTGAAAAATTAAAATTTAGGACCAAATAGATAATGTCCTAATTTTTAGCAACTTTAAAGTACATGGCTTGAAAATCCTTAAATAGTAGCATAAAATAGATAGATAATGATCTAATTTTTAGCAACTTTAGAATTCATGGTTGTAAACGAGCTTGAAATCCACAGCTTGAAAGCCCTTAAATAAAAGTATAGGAACATATTTTTAAAAATTGAAAAAATAAAATATAAAAACTATCATTAAGTTAATGACAGATATTATTACCAAATGTTATTATAAATATCCAATTTATCTCTCTAAACATAAGTGTCACTTATCAGTATTTGAAAACTTCAAGTTTCTTCTCAATTTTTAGTTGATTTATCAACATTGACTGTTTAGACACTAGTTAACTTTCAAATTTCGTTAAAGTGTGCTTTGAATTAGAGTTTTTGAAAAAGTCTCGGTAATACTACATAGTATTAATCCAAAATGGATAAATTTTTTGTATTTTATACCACTTACCAAAAAAAAAAAAAAATGGGCGAAAATGGGTAATTACCCATCAGAATCGAACTATTTAGTTAATAGGGTCCGTTTGGAAACATATTGGCAAACTAGCAACTCGAGTCTTAGAGGCTCGATTTTGGGCCCCTAAATCGAGTTTCTAAGGCTCGATTTTCATGCGTCGTTCCTCTCTGATGTGGCGCTTTGTCCAGGTGGCGTCTACATGAAAATCGAGTCTCTAAGACTCGATTTCCACCGAAAAATAAAATATTAATCACCCAAAATGCAACCCAAAATGCAGAAACAGCGGAAAGAAAATGCAGAAAGAAAGAAAAAAAAAAAGAGAAGAAGAAGAAGAAGAAGAAGAAGGAATGGCGACACACACAGGCCGCGCGCGACCAGGTCGCCGCGCGACAGATCCAGGCCGCGCGACCCAGGCGCCGCGACCCATCGCGCAGCCGACCCAGGTCGCCGCGCGCGACCCAGGTCGCCGCGCGCGACCCAGGTTGCCCCGCGGTCGCCGCGCGCGACCCAGGTCGCCGCGACCCAGGTCGCCGCGCGCGACCCAGGTCGCCGCGCCGGTCGCGCGACCCAGGTCGCCGCGCTTTCGCCTGGGTTTTTTTTTTTTTTTTTTTCTTTCTTCTCTGATGAACGCGTTGTGGTTTTCTGGCTTTCTTCTCTGTTTCTGGGTTTTCTTTTCCTCTGGTTTTCTTCTCTGTTTCTGGGCTTTCTTTTCCTGCTGCCCTTTAGTTTTTTTTTTGTTTTCGTTTTAAATGTAAATCGAGTCTTAGAGACTCGATTTTCATGTTGATGCCACCTGGACAAAGCGCCACATCAGAGAGGAACGACGCATGAAAATCGAGCCTTAGAAACTCGATTTAGGGGCTCAAAATCGAGCCTCAGAGGCTCGAGTTGCTAGTTTGCCAATATGTTTCCAAACGGACCCTATTAACTAAATAGTTCGATTTTGATGGGTAATTACCCATTTTCGCCAAAAAAATGGTTATACTTCCTTGCCACGTGGCAAATATAAGTGGTAAAACCACCTAAAAATGACCATTCACAAGATATCACCCAATCTAAAAAAAATCCGACACACAGAGAGAGAAATATCTTCCGACTCCAACAGCAACTGTTCAAAACAGAAAAAACATCTTCCTAAAAAATACGGATAAGTATAAAAAATATCTACTACTAGTAAAAAAACAAAACCATACGTAAACCTTATCCTCAAAACTAACTGTTCCTTAATTTAAAAAACCACCTGATTCTCCAAAAAAACAAAAAACCACCCCTCCCAGCCCAACGCTCCCTCCAATTGCGTGAACTACACCTCCCATCAAATCATTCCCATTCGACGGCCATACTATTTCCACGTCCACGTCCACGTCCACGTCAGCCGCGTAACCCACCCTCAACAGCTTTCTCTCTCTCTCCTAAACAAAAGTCTCTCTATCTATCAATCAATCTACGATCTTGGTATTGATATGATATCTGTCCATAATCCATGTAGATCGATTCTTAGAAGAAGGCGAGATAAGAGCCCTCACTTTCGCAGGATCAACTCTTTTTGTTTCTTCTTGTGAGGGCCGTGGAGGGTAGGGGAAAGCTTTTCAAAAAAGTCGATGTTAATGGGGGAGCCTTTGTTTGATCTGGTGGATTTTTTAAAGAAGCCATGGATCGCTGAAACATTCGTCGACATTTTGCTTTGCACAGTGCCCATATGGCTAGCTGTCATGATTGGACTGGTTATTGGGTGGTCGTGGCGCCCCAGGTGGACCGGCCTCGTCTTCTTAGGTTTGCGTTCTAAATTCCGGTTTCTGTGGACGGCTCCGCCGGGTTTCGGAGCTCGGCGGTTATGGCTCGCCTTTACTGCTCTCTCTGCCTTTTCTGTTTGCCGCACCATTTGGTCCAATTTCAATGACAGACGAAGAAAAGATTCGCCGCAACAAGCGACTTCCAAGGTTTGCAACAACCAAGGTGATGGCGACTCTGTTGGGTGAGTGTTTTTTGTGTAATTCAATTCCGGGTTTGTTTAAGGTTGTTTAGTAAATAAAGCAAATTTTGATCTTTAGTGAGAATCATTGTCTGCTATTAGAATTGAGCTAATAATGTTGTTAATTAATATCTGGGATTGGGTTGTGGAAGGTTTTTTTTTTTTTGGGTAGAAGATTGGATTTATGTTAAAGCTTTAATGGGGTAGCTGTTTTCGAAAGTTAGCGCTAAGAGTCTTGTGGCTCAGTGGCATTGCCTGGTCTTCTATATGAGAACCAGGGTTCAAATCCAAACTCTCTTACTCATAGTAACAATTGAATTATCAAAAAAAGTAAAAGAAAAAAAGAGAGGGGATTGGCTGCTTTGAGAGCAGATAATTTTGCGCATAGTTGGGGGGAAATTCGCGAATGCTTTAACAAGCTATTGAGATTGACAGGGTTTAGTAACCAAGACATATGTATAATGCTTGGGCGTGTGATAATGTCTATTTGTGGGAATTGGGAGATGGGGGATAGTTGGTGCTTCTTTGTCGTATAAAGTTAGAGCTAAAGTCAAAGTTTGGTGCTTGAATTTCCTATCCAATGGTTACCCTGGCTTGGAAGATGTATATTGAATGTGTACGGTTGATGTATTGATATATAGAACTGTGGGCTGGGCTTGGTGTATTGGATTCTACATATTTTTTTTTATCAATGACGACGCTAGGTTTACTATGTGGGAGCTTCCAATGCTTTAATTTAGCACATGTAACGCACAGTCAGGTTGCTCACGCATAATGCTATGAGAGATTAGGACCTGGGAAGATTGAGATGTGAACCTTCTCAAAGAAATATGACTACAAAAAGATATGAGATATATTGCTGATAAGGCTTGTCTGGCTCTTAAATGAAATATCTTGGAATATGACTCGTGCCTTATGAAATGGATACTGTGCTACTTCTATCTTTCTGAGAAATTTGGAATTAAGTTTACTTGTTTTGAATGTGAATTGGTCGGTGGTAAGAATTGATGGTTACTGTCTGTGTATTGGGTCTACAATCAATGATTCGATAGACTGAGGATGCACTCTCTTTTTAACAATACGTAATTAATTTGTGATCCATTGAAGGTGATGCTATTGCGTTCTGTGTGGTGCAGCAAGTGGCAATACCTTGTAGATGTTTAGTAAAAAAAAAAAAGATTTGAGACATTTTTCCCTAGGAAACATACATATAAAATAAAATTGAGATATTTCTTTAAAGTAAAATCACAATTTTGTTGCTAATCGTTCATCTGGATTAAGAAGATTTCATTTAGCAATTTTTCTGGATTAATATGGTAATCATGTAAGCAGCTGGCAAGTTTGGTGTATCTTGTTTTTGCGTTGGTTAATAAGATACTTTTGTGAAGGAAAGATTGGATCTTCTAATGAGATAAGCCACAGAATTAGGCAATACGATATGCATTTGAAACTTCTTGTGAATGTATGCTCTGCAGTTTTTCACCTTCCATGAATTTACAATCTCGTATGAGAATTGGATTGACAGAAGACACATATAACCAGAGTGCACCCAGCATTTGCTCCCATTGGAGCTTAAACAGTTCCTGTTGCATTTTATTTTTTTATTCTATGCTTAAAAAAATAATCTTTAATTCAGAATGAAAGGGTGTGCTTTGACCATTAAGGGTAGGTAAGTCAATTCATGATCCTCCTGTCTTAGTAGTATCATGAATTTTCAGTTGCCTTAAAATACTGTTGTTATCAGAATGACTTATTAATGCTTGAGTAATGACGTCTCTTATTCTTGGATTAATTGGTTAATGATACCTTAAATTTATTGCAGCCCAAGCACAACAGCTGAGGAGAGAGAGCAGGACATTGTCACAGAGAATGATTTAGAACACCTATTGCATCTTTTTGGGAGGGACGGAGAGATGGAATGGCAAAGTATGATGGAGAGGTCTACTCCTAACATGTCATACCAAGCTTGGCGCCATGAGCCAGAGGTAGATTCTGACTGACATACATGAAAAATCATCCTTAATGTGCTGATATGATGCATACTAGTATTTTTTGAATCTAGTGTAAACAAGAAGAACATTGGCTATGTTTTTAAGTCATGGAGAAATTTGCTAATGATAAAAGGCATGCTTAATTTGTTCATCTGCCTCTTTATTATTTTTCTTTTTTCATTTTCATTGCAATCTTCAGTTGATCTTTGTGTTCTGCATGCATGGCTTGCATTTAGTGAAATGTTCCTTTATGCTGGGACTACTCATTCTGAGATCATATGAAAAGCATGGTGTTTGTTTCTCATTGAAATCATTGGGCTTCTAGTCTGGCAGAAGGTATACGTATGTTACTTTCTTTATCCATATTTTAACGTGTGAATTTGTGAGGTTCAATGATGCCTGAGAAGCTTGGTGCTTCAGTGCCAACATTGCCACATTTATTTGTTTCTTGTCTGATAATACTATCCCATGTATAATCATGAATCTCTTTATTGTAATTCTCTTCAGAATTTTGTGTGTCCTTCCCATTCTTGTTGTTTGACTGAATAGTCTATCAATATCTGATGGTGAGTTTGTTATCAGACAGGCCTAACAGTTTACCGCAGTAGAACGGTCTTTGAGGATGCAACTCCAGAGGTGGTTAGAGATTTCTTCTGGGATGATGAGTTTCGACCTAAATGGGATACCATGCTTGCATACTTCAAAATATTGGATGAATGTCCACATACAGGGACATCAGTTGTTCACTGGATAAAAAAGGTTTGTAGATCACAGGATTTGCACGATTGTTTGTGTATCTTGGTTTCATAATACCACTTTTTAGTTCAGACAGCATATAATACCTTAATTTTTTTTCCCTCCTCTATGCAGTTCCCTTTCTTCTGCAGTGATCGAGAATATATCATTGGTCGAAGAATATGGGAGTCTGGGAAAACGTATTATTGCGTGACAAAGGTATTGGTTGCATCTTCTGATCATTTACATTTGAACATAGATATTTTATCCTCTATTGCTTCTTTACCTCCCACTTGGGAAAGGGCCCTTGTAGCATGTTATGACCATAAGGATTGGGTTGCTCCTCTTTATCCTTAGTCTAACGTATCAGTAAATCTACAATAGGGAATAAAATGTTATATGTCCAATCCCAAATGGTGGTTAAAATCCATCCATAAGGAGAAAGGACCAGCGGCAATTATATGACAAAGAAGATAAACTCGTATAGGTTATAACAGATTTGTTCCTGTAAAACGATTTTTAAGCTACTGGCCTTTACCAATTTATCCTAATATAGTGTTTATGAGTCGACCTTGTTGGCCTTCTTTGTCAAGGAATTTCTTATTTTGTGCCATTCTTTACAGAAACTTGCGTTCACTATTTATTTTGCGTTTTTTCTCACTTGGCCTAGCTATGGAATAATTTTGTTACTGGGACTTGTCTTACTAATTATCAGGGAATTTTTATTTTGTTCCGTTGACAAGTTTTAAAGACCTTCTCCCATAGAGCCTTCTTCTTTTTATCATATAATTGCCTTTTTTATATAATAGCATGGTGGAAAAGAAGTCATGTGGGAGACCCTGACTAGCTTGTTGGGGAATCATAACTGACCCCAAAATTTGGGACTAAGGCTTGGTTGTTGTTGTTGTTGTTGTTATTCCTTTTGGAGGTGAAAATACTGCACATAGTTCTTATGTGGAGGCTAGGAAGAACAGACATAGCAACCTCCTTGCATCTCCATGTCTGAGTGGTTTCAGGTGACAAAATGTTTTTAATTTCAGATATGGGTGGATAAGGTCAGGATGCAAGGAGGGATTTAGGGATAGCTTTTTTTTGTTTGAACATTCAGAACTCAAAAGCCCTCTCTCTCTTGTGGTTGACTGAGCCGTGGGATACAGCGATTTTGATCATAGGCCCACAAGAAGCAGCACTGCCATTGTCGACATCATTCTCAGCAGCAATACTGCTGCATTCTAATTTGGGTGCTTTCTTTTCTTATCCTGAAACGGATGAATCAGAGAGAGGTGGAGTTGACTTAAGTGACTGGCGGAATTAGTGCCAGCATGCAGAGATATTAGAGAGAGAGAGATGGTGGAGTTGACATAAGTAACTGTTTTATCGAGGGTCAGCATGCTGAGGGAGGGTACAGGAATCAAAGTAGTCAGGATTGGGATCCTGCTGTGATTGGTGAGAGGGTTTCATGGATCAGATTGTAGGATCAGATCGAGAATTGTAAGATTCTACTTTCCATAAAGTAAAATAAAATAAAAAAATAAAACCTAATGAAAAGTCATCAGTAATGATAATATATGTTAAAGAGTCATAAGAAAAAAAGCAAATGTGACACAAATTACTCATAAAAGATACTAACTACTTAATACCAAATTACCAATACATGAATAAATGACAACTTTAAATTTCAAACTTACAAGTTCCAAGTTCTAATATAAAAAATACACATAAAGTTCTAAATTAACAAATCTGTCGTTGACTGCTAAAATAAAATCATCCCGATTCCAAAGTTATAAAGATTTTGCAAATGTTTTAATTGTATTAAGATAATGAGAAATACCAAGCCCTTCAAAACCCATTACAACTTCATCAATTGGGCTGGACAATCCTAATCTCACCATAGAGAGACATAATTTTAATGGATGTCGGTTTTGTTGCTTAGAGGCTTTAAGAAAAATTCTATACCGATCTAAATTGATTCTATGGGGTAGATCATAAGGATTCTATAGAGTAGGATTTTAGGATGTTACATTCCATCATCCAGGATTGCAATCCCATGCAGACCTACTTCATGAAAGATTATACCCAGATTTGAATCATTTTTATGGACAGGATTGGATCATTCTACACATATTTGGATCATTTTTGACAACCATTAAGTGATCAGTTGAAAAGGTGGATGGTGGAGTTACGTGAAGTGTATTGGACTTGGATGTTGGAGTCCATCATTGAGGAGCTGCCATTTTGATAGGTTGATAGTGGGGAAGGGGGGAGATGGGGTTTAAATCATAGACATGGGGCACCACAAAGGATGCTATTAGTGCTAGTTAATGTATTTAAACATTAAATATATATATATATATATATATATATATAAAGCAACGGCCAATTGTGTGTTTTCATACACTTTGATTATTCTAATTTATCCTTCAGACCTAAAGTTAAAATAAAATTTACCTAAAATTATATGTATTGATTACTGTATCCCTGTTATGTCATGTCCTACCATCTCGCCTTATCTGTATCATACTGTACCGGTGTCCTCTGTCTGTATCTGTGTTTCCTAGTTTGGACTCCTTGCTCCAAGTCTCCAACCATAATTCACCTGTTGGTATTAAATCTTCACAAACATTCTTGAATCCCATTTTTATGCATGATGTTGATGTTGCTGACGCATGCTGTGTTTCCAGCATACAGACGGTGTTTTAATATGTGAGCTACAATATTGCAGGGGGTGCCCTTTCCAGGTTTGCCCAAGCAAGACAAGCCTAGACGTGTTGAGCTTTATTTCTCCAGTTGGATTATTAGGGCTGGTAAGAATTGTTAATCATTAATTGGTTCTTGCAACAAGTTGGTGAGCAAAGTTAAGTGATAAATTAGTGCTGCTGCCTCATTTGCTGAATTTGGAAAATATATGCAGTGGAATCTCGTAAGGGTGATGGACAGTTGTCTGCATGTGAGGTTACACTTTTACATTACGAAGACATGGGGATTCCCAAGGATGTGGCAAAGTTGGGGGTCCGTCATGGAATGTGGGGAGCTGTCAAGAAATTGCACTCTGGCATGAGGGCATACCAGAATGCGAGGAAGTCTGGGGCTCCTTTGTCTAGATGTGCACGGATGGCAGGATTCACCACAAAGATTTCTTTGGGCGGAAGCATGGACTATTTAGAGCAAGCTTCTGATGAAGAGGAAACAAATCTAGGCGTGGTCAATAGGAGAGAAAAAGATCAAGGCATTGATTGGAAATGGTTAGCTGTCGGTGGAACTGTGGCTCTGGTTCTTGGACTTCACTCTGGTGCAATAGGGAAAGCCTTGTTACTTGGAGCAGGGCAGAGAGTTGCACGAAGGTGAGAGTTAACCTAGGAGAAGAGACTTTGTATTTCTATCTGTTTTGAGGAATCATGAAAATTACATTTTAACACATTGATTGTTATTTATTGAGATTATATAAATTTTTTTTTTTAAGTAATTTTTTTGGCTTTTATCGTGGTGTGTGCGCGCTAACTGTGCAAGTATGCTGGGATAAATCATAAATTGTTATGCAGACCGAGTTATATGCCCCTTCAGTTTGCTATGGTTTTACTATCAATTGCTTGCAATAGTTCATTTATTTACTCTTGTAGATTGAGATGCTAGCACCACTTTCCCAAGGTACATGGCAATTTGGAGAGTTAGGAATGACATGTTACCGGGGTTGATTGGCTTGGCTTGGCTTGGCTTGAGCATCATCTCAAAGCATCTAAGCTTCCAGAGACCATGTATTTTCATTTTGTACCCTCCCTCTTACTCCTTGCCAAGCCTGGTTTCCCTAGGAAGATCTACCTGTAACGAGGTTAGACCAACTAGGGTGTGGTTTGTTCCATTTCAACCTTATCTCAATCATAGGTTTTTGGATAGGCAGCGAATTAGCTAAGGAACATTTTTTCAACAGCTCTATTAATGCAAGAGAGGCAACCAGGCCACGATTAATTTGATCAGGTTGAAAATTTCTGTTGTTATGGTTAAGCAACACCCACCAAGGCCAAATGGAAAAGGCAAATTTACAAGGTTGGGCAAAGTTATGGGAGGCAGTAAAAATTGACAATGGAAACAAACCCGTTTCTGAAAAGACTCTCCAAAGGATTGAATGCAATATGCAGAAATGCCAAGCTTATTCCAAAAACCATTCCAGAAAGCAATTTAACGTAGCCTAATTATTGCAAGATTTTACTCGTTGGTTAGATAAAGGCCCGAATGGACCTATTTGCTAGTACTTTATGGATGATCATTTTAGCAAACCAATGGGATTCAGTTTCCTCTGATTCACTCGCCAGCAGGGCTTAGCAAGTAGGGCAGTATTAGATTCTTTAGGATAACTTTCAATTTGTCAATAAATGCCATTATACCAGATACCAACTCTGGTGGAGGTTGGCTGTCCAACCAGCCAACTTGTTTTGGATTTTTTCAATGATGAATTCCAAATCTCTGGTTTAAAGTTTCAACAATACCACCCACGAAAAATTTTAGAACAATTGAGGTGACAGATTGTGATTAATATTAATATTAATGTAACATCACTATTGACATTAGAACTCGTGGCAATATAGGCTATATAGCGTAAGAATCCACAAATCCATTGACCACAGCAATCACTAATGACCCTCACCAGTCACCACCACCCGTTAGTCCTAGATTACCTCAATATTTAGCTTGACCAACCCGTCTAGGTGAGGTCCCATAACAACAGTAGGTTCTAGGCAATAGGGGTTCAGAGATAATTCCGAAACAGAAAAGAATGCAGAGGTCTTGTGAAATCATTTATCAACAAGCTAACTTACAAGTCCAAATGATTACTGAGGCTCTTGGTGCTAATGAAAAAGGACCACAGACTTGCAATTAGCTTGCGACCACACTAGAAGAGAAAGCTCAAAAGGAGATACTCTTGTGCCCTAGGATCCTAGTTGGTTCCAAAATGTTCTAGACACAACAATCACTCAATAGATGAATAACTAATTTTGTACCCCAGCCACCCCGTGTACACAATGGAGATATATTCAGACCTCTAGAAGCTATGGCTTCCCCAACCATGATATTTGTGTACATGATGAAGCCAAAGAAAGAACTTCCCTGTAGAGGTTGTCCATACTTTTTAATATTTTTATAATTAAGGATATATATATATCAAAAGTAAGGGGAGAGGGGAAGGAGGAAATCCAAGCAAAAAGAGAAGAAATATTTATGGGTTTATTTCACTTACAATTAATGGCCCAACTGAGTATATTGTAAGCCCAATAGTTAATATATCTAAAACAAAACAAAAGTCCCAATATAGGCAACTAAAGGAACGTCATTAGAAATACTAATGTAACTAACGAGTATAAGTTCCAATAATTATTAATTTTTTTTTAAAGAGTAAATAAGTTGATTTAAGCCCAAATTTTCCATTTGGGGAATCATGCCAAATTGTTTCATTGGGCCGGTCACAAAACCCAAGGTTGTCTGAATAAAGAGAACAACCAACTCACAACTTGTCAATAGCCCAGGAGGAGATCTTTAAGTACAAATTGTCTTGTTGGGGTAGTAAAACTCCGACAAAGGCCTACTTGGTAGATCATTTCAAGCAATTTTTAGAGTATTTTAAACATATTAACATACATTTTCATACATTTTTTTACCCACACGTATATCAAAAATACTTGAACAACATTATTCAAATTCCTCTACCAAACAGCTTTTGTGAGAATCCTTGCCAAACTCACATGTTCACACACCATTTCTGATGGCCCAGTAAGAGCCCTTCAAGAAAATGGGCCAGTCCTTCTCAAGCCCATCCCCGGTAGCACGACCAGAGTCTACGAGTGAAAAGTTGGGACTATATAAAAAAAAAAAAAAAATATATATATATATATATACATAATAAATTATAATTAGTGGAACAAAAAATAAATAAATAAATAAATAAAGAAGCTAGCACTTGTTTTTGGATCAGTATTTTTTTTCTAAGAAGATTTTTGAAAAGTATTGAGACTTAAGAGAACAACCCCCACAAACAATTTAATTGTAATTAATATTAATATTTTTGGTTTAAAGAAGAAGAATTGTAAGGAAGGGGTGTATAGTCAAACGGGTCATGTGCCCCTGGCCTGCCCTTACTTTGTCAGTTATTGATGACGGAAAAAAGAAGACAAGAAGCATTTCATAAAAAGTGGATATTAAACGTCGTGTTTACCAAAAAAAAAAAGATATTAAACGTCGTGTCCATTTAAAGCTTTGATGTAATTGAGGGATCCAGAAGAAATGATAAGACAAGCAATTTGGCAATTTGAAATAGGAATTTGATCTCTACAAATAATTTAGATAATGCTCAAGGTGGGTCCCCCATTTCTAATGAAATGAAATCCAACCCAATTATTTTTTTCAAGATTAGGGTCTTGGGGCCCAAGCCAATATCGACCGCCAACCTTGTCTGAGTGTGTCCATTCAACACCAGACTTTACTCCTCCCTTTTCTTTTCTTTTTTTTCTTTTTTAATGATTCAATTTATTACAGAAATCTAAAAATATTGTAACAAAATAATTTTTAAATGTGTAAATAGTATCGTTAGATTCAGTTTTAAAGTTTTTTTTTGTTGAAAAAAGTATTTGTGGGTCCCGTGAACAGTGCACGAAACCCACTGTTTTTCAGCAAAACACGGGAACACATGAAAAACGTGCGTTTCAAACGCACACTTGGTATATGTTTAGCTCTAACTTAAAAAGTCAACTTATTTTACTATTCAGTTTATTTTTGCTAATATTTTTGCAATGATTAAAATTATGTGTGGATTGGGACTATCGCTCGAACCGCTCATCTCTAGGTACTGGGTCAAAGACTCTACTATCAAGCCACACCCATTGTGTTTTTTTTTTTTTTACTTACCACACCCATTGTGTTACCACTTAGATGCTTTGTTCATTACATATGTTATTTGTATGACAGTGCGATAGTCTCTTTCAAGCTTTGTCTACTCTATCCACTCAGACAGTGCGTGAGGCACGAACCTGTATATTTGCTGTTGTTGTTGAATAATCCACAATACAAAGTTTCTTTCGCCATAAAAGGTTTGGATTTTGGTGGTTGTGAAAGTTGTCAATGATATTGACCACCTTTGTAATCTAGTGTTAAAGTATTTAATAGTGCATGTAAGTACTTATCATGGTTGTTTTATTTAATAGTGCATGTAAGTATTTAATGTTTTATTTAAATATTAGGTTGGCTAACTTGAACGTAAAAATTCAGGCAACCAATTATTGTTTGAAGCTGTTAGGTAATGACCAAAACATACTAGAAGGGACATGATAAGTTGGCATTAACTAATTACTAAACATGACTTTTGGTTTTGGATCTTATATAGTGTGAGAGTGGGTGAGATCGTGATTAACATCCCTTAATGTGGGAAGCCCACCTAAAATACGTTTCCCCTAAATGGAGGGTTTTACAATAAAATAGACACTTGCTTTATTTAAAAAAAAATAAAATAAATAAGAAAACCATATAATGAATTAAGTTTCATTGAACATGAATCCACATTTGACCTCCCAATTTCCAACTATTTACTAATATTTATATCTTGAATGGATATTGTCTAACTAAAAGTTTGTTTAACATTTGTTTCTAGTTTAAGTTTTTTTTTTTTTCAACACTAATAGTTAACCGTGTGTTTTTTATTTTTATTTTTATAGAGTTTCAGCCTATTAGGTCCTCTTATGATTATTGCACTCTTTAAATCAGTTTTTGGTGTAGGTGAGGATTGAACCTTAGATCTCTTATTCAATCATCAAAGATTTTACCACTTGAGTTAATAGGAACCCACTAACTATTGGTCATTTGAGATTATAAATCTCATTATATGTTCATATTTCATCATTATATATAGGGGAAGTTACTATAAACCCACATGTGGTTAAGCCTATTTTAATAGTGTCTACCCATGATTTAGACTTTAACATTTTACCCACTTGTGATGTTCTATCCATGATTTAGACTTTAACATTTTACCCACTTGTGATGTCCTAATATCCTTCGTTATGCCTCTGTAACTAATCTTAACTTCTCACACCTCTGTAACCAATCTCAACTTCTTACTGTTAATAGCGAGGGGTAAATATATCATTTTACTCACCTTTTATGTCTCTCTCCTCCACCCATACAAGAAGAACCTTAATCCCTAATCTCTGCCACCAACCTTCATCCACAACCGGCCAAATCCACCTCCAAGACATCACAAAATTGACTATTATAGAAAGGCCAACCAAAAAATGCAAATCGGTCTTTGGAACTCTCTCTCTCTCAAGAATCAAACTGGGCCTCCACGGCTGAAAGTCCCAAGCCCTCACCATCCACCTCAATCACTTGCCACTGCTATCACCCTCGCGGTTGTGGTGTTGGGTTTGGGTTCAGAGCAGCATTGGTATTGCTATATTCCTCCTGGGTTCCAAACTTCACAGTCTTTTCCACCACCAATTTCATCTCTGACTTTTTCTCTTTCAATTTCTCTCACTTTTTCTTTGTGGGTTTGGTTTCTTGTTGGATTTCTCAAATTTTTGGAAGCAATTTTCTACAAGCAAAATAAATAATGCATTGCTGAAATAAATAGAGTAATAAATTATCAATGATAATTTAAAAAATTAGAAGGAAATTTGGAATTAAATCGAACTCCAAAAATTAGAAAGAAAAAGGATTGGATATATACCCTAGAAGAATTATAAAATGGATTTGAATGAATGGATGAACCTTTGGGTTTGTTAGAAGACAAATGAAATAAATTTTGATAGAAGACGAACGTATCTTTTGCTTGAGTGGTGTTTGATGAAATGACATAGTGAGTGAGAGAGTTACTGCCTCAGGGAATGAAATGAATCTTGAGTATGTGCTTGAGATTCAATTTTGTTCTTGAGAGAAAATGGGTTTGTTCTTGATTTTTACCTAACCCTAGTTTTTTTTTTTTTTTTTTTGAGAAACAAGAACTTGAATATTATTAATGAAGGCCGTTAACATCAGCCTGTAGTACGTGAGAGATATCTGGTGGTAATGCCATTGCCACAATTGGTTTCTATTTCAAGCAGTGTAGGACAAAAATCTCATTACCGAAATTCAATTTTTTCTCTCCCCTAACACATTGTACTTTTTCTTGCAATTTCGGCAACACCGTTGTCGAAATTCAGTCTCTCTCCTCATTTTGCCAAATAACTTTGAACAGTACCTATAACAACAATAAACTTCATTTTTTGCAATTTTTAGCCAAAAGACTCTCAGAGTTTGTGATGTTTGAAGGAAAATGGAAATGAAAAATTTTCTTTATTTTTTAATTTTAATTTTATTTTGACTGGCTTTTGTTTTTTAATTAATCTGACTGTGGCAGTCTATGGGGCATCCTATATGACATAAGAATTATTTTTTATGCATCTTATATGACATAATAATAATTTTTTATTTTGATTGTTATTCATATTAGCATTTTACTATTCATTATTTAATGCAGAAACCATTTGCACATAATACAAAAATGTTAGAGAATAGATTGATACATTTAAAATATAGAAATTATTAACAGGTGTACTAAAAACATTGGTTTATAATATATTTATAAAAAAATTATGAGAAAAGAGATAATATTTAATTTTTTTAATAATTTTTTATATTTATCATGAAAATGATGTCAAAATTTTCTTAAAATAATTTATTAATAATTGTTGTGGGAGGACTTTCGTCTCGGCCCCCAATCAGGTATGATCACACACACTACGGTACACCCTTCCTTAGGCCAAAGGCTTATAAGGCAAGGGTGGGAGGCGTGGGATTGAGAAAATTCATGCGAGTGGGACGTAGGTCGATCCTTGCCCATCCCAAAGCGAACAATACCTGATTGGGGGCCAAGAGGAAAGTCCTCCCACATTTATATATATGGAAAATTTTACAATAAGCTCACATGTGATCATTAGACCTATTTTAATACTGTCTACATGTGGTTTGATCTTTATCACTTTATTCACCTGAGGTATCCTCCATAACCCACCTCAACTTCTCATTGTTTAAAAAAAAAACCCATAAATAAATAAAGATCAAATAGGTAGGGGCAATTTGGAGGATTGGAGATGGAAGAACGGCTGAAATCTGGGGTGACAAGTGGCTACCAGTAAAACACTCACCAAAGATTGTGTCTCTACGGGTTAACATGCTAGCAAAATCAGAGGTTAGCAAATTGATAGACCAAGACAGATGCTGCTAGAACAGGGAGGTTACCAAGGCAACACTGCTACCTTTTGAGGCTGAGTTTGTTCAAAAAATTCCCCTTTGCAATATGGACCAACCTGATACACTCACATGGCCTTTCAATCCCATTGGAGAGTATACCGTCAAGTCGGGGTACAAATTTCTACAGACTAAACTCTAGAACACACGACCAAGGCAGTTTGATGGCTCTTGGCTAAGCCCCCTGTGGCAAACAGTGTGGAGTCTCACAGTACCGAGTAAGGTTCGAAATTTAACTTGGAGAGCAGTGACGAATTCTTTACCTATTGAGCAGAATTTGGTCAAGAGAAAAATAATGGGGCTAGCTGTGATATATGTCATAACAATCGAGAGGATGTGCAACATGCTTTATACAAATACCCAAAACTGGAAGCTCTGTGGCATAAGGTTCCCATCTGGAATCATAGCAGCATGAGACAATCCACTTCCTTTATAGACTTGTTGGGGTGTGTTTTTGCAAAAAATAGGGAACCTGCATTGTTCTCAATGGTCATCTGGGCTTTGTGGACTCGGCGGAATAACCTTAGACTGGGAAAGAGTGTTGGCACGCTGGATCAGCTCCTGAATCAAGCCCGAGACAAGCTGCATGAGTTCCAAATGCACAACATGGTAACTAGGGGTGTCAAATGGGTGGGTTTTGGTGGGTTTGGGGTGGGTATAATTGGGTTGGGTATATAAAACCCATTTACCCATTAAAACTCATTTAACTAATTGCTTCTAACCCAAATCTAATCCAGTCCAATTATTATGGGTAAACCCCAACTCACCCAATTACCCAATTATTTAAATTACCAAAATGCCATTAAAATGAAAACCCTAACACTTTCTTGGATTTTCTTTTCCACTCTCTTTAGTCTCCATTCTTGGGATTTAAAAATTCCACATAAGCACGTCCACATCAGCAATTATATTAAAAATCTAAACAAAAAATATTTTCTTTTCTTTTCTATTTTCTCTCACTTTCTTGGCAACCAAACAGTGCAACAAATACAAAAAAATATCATTTCAAGCTCAAAACTTTCTACTGAAAATGACGCAGTGTTGGACAGGATCAGTAATCTACTAGAATGTCTACTCATTTCACATCCTATATTCCTTCCAACCAAAGAGTCAATGGCCACTAGCATCTTGTCAAAGAGGTGGAAGCTCCTTTGGAGTTTGGTACCAAAACTCGAAATCAACAAATTCTGTGAATCTGCAGATCATTTTTCCAGATTTTTCAATCTACACAAAGCACCATACCTCTGGACTTGTCGCATTACATATGACTTTGCTGATTGCTGTTTCGATCTTGTTGATACATGGGTTAATAATGTTGCTGCGCGTGAAGGTCTCCGATGACGTACGAATCAGCAATTACAGTGACGTGTACGAAAACGACGTCGTTTTGAGTGGCGGAGGATTAGGATACAGTGTTGGTTACGATGCAGTGGAGAAGAAAGTGATGGACGACGTGATGATAGGGCTAAGGTGGTGGCGTCAAGGCCGGTAGAGAGGAAAGATTCAATGGAGCTTTCATTTTTGAATAATGAGAATGAGAAACCGCCGATTTCTGTGAGATTCGCTCACCGAAAAGCTGTGAAAGCTAGTCCTGAAGGTTCTAATTGCTTTAATCATGAGTTCCATTAGATTAAAGCAATCTCTGAAGCTTTTGAGCTGCTGGGTTTCCGATTATTATTATTTTTTTTTGGAGAGGTTGGGTTTCCTTTTAAAACATGATTGGAGGCCAAGAAAATGAAAGAAAATTTGAAAATCCTAGTGAAATTGTCTAAGGGCTGGGTTTTTTATTATTATTATTTTTTTTATGTGAAGGGTTGGGTTGGATTTGAGTATATTGTTTTTGGGTTAAATGGCCCCCAATGGGTTTTGAGTTAAAACCCAATAATTACTGGGTCTGATTGGGTTGATGTCCATTTAACCCAAATAATAATTGGGTGGGTTTGGGTTTAATTAGAATGGGTGGGTTTGGGTGGGCAAATGGGTTTGGGCTTATTTTGCCACCCCTAATGGTAACGAGTACCCCACCGAGACATCCTCCTCCAAAGTGGCATCCACCAGGAAAACTCCAATACAAAATAAATTTCGACAATGCCCTGTTTCAAGCAGAAAACTGTGCTGGCATAAGGGTGGTTATTAGGAACGAATGTGGACAGGTAATGGTATCTCTTTCTCAAAACATTCCCCTGCCATTTACTACTGTTGAAGTGGAAGCTCTGGTAGCACGTAGGGGTCTTGAACCAGCATTAGAAACGGGGTTAGGAAAGTAGTCCTCGAGGGTGATTCAAAGATCCTTATCACAGCACTCAAAGAACACACACACAGCTTAGCAAATTTTGGTCACATTGCACATGGCATTCAGTACCTTGCCTCACATTTTTCATTGATAGAGTATACACATGTCCGTAGGCAATGTGATGACGTAGCTCATTTGTTAGCAAGATGAGCAGTTTCTTATTCACAATTCCAAGTCTGGATGGAAAATGGAGGGGGAAAAAAAGATGCTACGTTCACCACATTTTCACAACAAATTACAGGTGATTAGTTGTTATTGGTTCAAATTTGAACCTAACACTAAAATTACTTTTTTGCCCCAATAATAACAATCAGTAACAACCTACCACTTAGAATTTGTTGTAAAAATGTTATGAAAACGTTGTGGACGTATCATTTCTAAAAAAAATTATGGTGCCGAAAGAGATGGAAAAAAAAAAAAGTGGCAAATTGTTTTGTGGCAATGTCATTGCTGAAATAGAGGGAAAAAAAAAAACAATTTGCCACTTTTTTTTTTTCCTTCTATTTCGGCACCCACAATTTTTTTTAAAGAAATAATACGTCCACAACATTTTTACAACAAATCCTAAGTGGCAGATTGTTACTGAATATTATTGTTGGGGCAAAAAAGTAATCTTAATGTTAGATTCAAATTTGAACTAATAACAACTAACCACCTGTAATTTGTTGTGAAAAATGTCGTGGACGTAACATTTTTTTTTTCCCCTCCATTTTCGGCAACTTAGTTGCCACAATTCCTTTTTTTTTTCTCCCATTTTCGGCAATGTCATTGCCACAATTGGTTTCCATTTCGAGTAGCGCGGACTGGACAAGAATTTCGGTAATCTCATTACTGAAATTCAATTTTCTCTCTCCCCTGACACATTGTACTTTTTCTTGCAATTTCGGCAACATCGTTGTCGAAATTCAGTCTCTCTCCTCATTTTGCCAAATAACTTTGAACAGTACCTATAACAACAATAAACTCCATTTTTTGCAATTTTTAGCCAAAAGACTCCGAACTCTGGTGTATCATTGGAGGCGTGGAAGCAGCCAAAAGTGATACCAACGAAAATAATAGAGGTATTAGCAAATCAAGAGATTATTTAGTAATATATGTCTATTTGGAAACAATTTACTTCTGGCAGCTTATTTTACATAATATGAGATAAAAATATAATAAATAAAAAGTTAATTTATTTATAAAAAAACTAAAAATCAGATTATTTGAAATGAAACTTTGACAAAAAGCAAAAATCTATAGCCAAACTCACCCATAACTTTTCAACTACAAACACAAATGAGTTGGAACTTTCAAATTCATTAAAGGTAAGGGCGGCTCCACATTGTCATAGGACCACCCTGACTTGGAAAAAAATGATTATTATATATAAACTTAAAATTTTTATAATTTTTTTAGGCCCAACATAATTAAACTTTGAACAAAATCTTGCAACAAATTTGGTTTAGACTAAGACTACAACTCAACTTAATTTTTTTTAAAATTTTTTTATTGATTGTGAATTTTGACAAATTCACCATTGAATTACATTTTCTTCTTGAATCCTGCATACTTGCAAAATTTTAATAAAATCAAAAATCAATAACTATATCATCAATCAAATGTTTAAATTTCTAGTTTTCGTAGTCTAAAATTATACATATAGAATAAGTTTATGGATAAAATAGTAAACAACATCCGATTGGCAAGAAATTTAGGTTTATGGATAAAATAGTAAACAACATCCGATTGGCAAGAAATTTAGTTGTGTTTTAAAAACATAAAGAACATGCAATGTAACGGTTAGATCTTCATAATATGTAGTCATGTTAATTTTTTTAGTGAGAGTTGTAGTCTTAGGTTGTAACTAAGTTTATACCAAACTTTGTCATTAAACTCTAATTTACTTAATAATATATTAAACCCTTACAAACAAATAGGTAAAGTCCAAGAAAAATTTTATTGAACTAAAATTTTGAAAAAAATGTAACTTGCAACATTGATAATGTGAAACTATTATGCAATAATTTCAAAAAAAAAAAATAGTAGAAGGAAATTATAAGATTTTATATGGAAAAAATTTCTAAACCTGCCATTGATCAGAGGTAAAAACCAAGAACATTTCTACCCAAGTGACATAATCTCAAAAATTTTGACCGCAAAGAGAGAGAAACATGCTTTCAGCTCAAGCATGTAGTTGGTGACATCTATAACAATTTGGATGGGCTAGATAATGTCCTTGGAGCTGCTTTTAAGAGAATTTATCAGTTTTAGTGTTGTAGATGTCTCAAATAGACAAATAGACACCACTGCATATCCTTGGTGCGATAGTCACTCTACAAGTATAAGTGCCTATGGGGGTGTAGGGGGCAAAGGCCGCGGTTCAAGTCTCCAAGAGAGAGTTTTACGAAAGTCCTCCCACAAAAAGGCGTCTTTTGGGGTTTATGGGGAAACCCCCACCTTCCCCCTTCGTAGGTTTATGTGTGACCCGAAAGAGTGCACTATCACAGCATGAGCTAACAGTTTTTGAGACTTGTTCTACTTCGCATGTGTAGTAGTGGTATCCTTATCCTTAGGTCAAAGGCTTATAAGGCATGAGTGGGAGGCGTTTCTCCCTGATATGGGATTGAGCAAATCCTTGAAGATTAAGGCTCAATGTCATTTTCAAAGAAGACAATACCTGATTAGGGGCCGAGACGAAAGTCTTCCCACAATTGTCCTAAGAACACTGTTAACATGGCCCTTATAACATTAGAAACTAAATTAATACATGACCAAAATGATAATTTATTCATGATTTTTTTTTCTTAGAAGGGTAATTTACCCTTTAAATAAAAACTAATATATATATATTTTAACATGGATGTCCAAAACTAAAAACTAAAATAATTTCTCATCCCGAAACCAAAATCCTGTTTAGATGATTCTCTAAATATTTCAATCATTTCGCCTCCCTCTGAAAACCCCTTAAAAATGAAAACTATTTTACTATTTAGTTTATTTTTGTTATTATTTATGGGTTTTATTATATTTTTTGATATTATTCATAGCCTTATTGTACAATTTCAATTAATTTTTACATTTATTTACATTATTTTAAACAATAAATTTTTAATTTTAACAAAATAAGTGGTATTTAAAAAGGACTCCATGTATATATATATATATTAATTATTTTGACAATCACCATCATTTTGTTAATGACAAAATCTGTACTTTAGATTCGGAGGTAATGATAGTTGTAACCAAAAAAAAAAAAAAAAACTTGCTTGCTTTTGAGCCTAAAGTCAAATAACGTTAAAAAGATGGCATTCCCGAGATGGTTTGTTAATTGAGAGAATGCAATATGCATACGAGTCACATATATTAATTATATATATAGGATTTTACTCATGTGTATTTTTAAGGTACATAATAATAAACTAATTTTAAAAAAATTTTATTAGAAATTGAAAATTTTTTTACAACTCTTTAAATTTTCAATAAAACTTTTTCAAAAATAGATTTATTAATGTGTGCTCTTTAGGGCACACATTAACTGGACCATATACATATATACTAAAAATGGAAACGCGAACTTTTGACAGCTGATAATATTATACACAGTAGACAGTACTCACTTAGTAATAATATATTAATTATTAAATATGTTACTACAGAATAAACAATATTGGCAGACAATGAGCCGCGTGGCATTTTGTTAACCTTATACCTCAGAATCTTTAGGAAAAGGCTGTGAGCTTCATGTAACTTCGCTATCATGACGCATGGCATTTGCGAAGACTAATGTGACTGGTTTGGTCTCATCTCTTTCTCTTTCTCTCTAAAGAAAAAAGATTCACATTCTCTCTCTCTCACTCACTCTTTGTTCTCCTACAATCTTTCATATATATTTTTTCTTCTTATAGTTTGTACTAAGCCTTCTGGAGTGCAGCGTATTTATAGTATCCTGCATAAGTAGCACAAAGAAGTGACAGAAGGAAAGCAAGTTCCATTGATTTAAGGAAAAACAGGTATGTGGGTATCCAAAAATCATGCTTTACTTAATGGATATTCCTTAATTCTGTTGCTTTTGCCACAAGTGCATTGCTTTGATCCTGTATAGCTTCTGAAACTTCCATTTCTTCAAATAACAATGGTTTTCTTGTATGATCTTTCCCTTATTTCTAAGTCAGGGCTTTAATTCTGAACAAGAAGCAAGAGAACCTACGCTAGATTCACCCCACCGCTAAATTAATAAATTATATATAAATAATCAATGTATAGTTTATGTGTGTGTGAGGTTTTGTGTACTATTATTCATGAAGTTCAAATTTTAGCTATGAAAGTAGGGGTTAGACTTAGATCATAGATTTTCATTTTATAAGGTCCAAGTATAATCTTACGCTAAATTAATGCAGCCCATTAGCATTAGCAAATCAATTGTAGTATCTTGCCTTTTTAAGTCATGGTTGTGCTCTCAGTGTTTCAGAAAATTTTTGTTAGTAGTAAAGGTCAGGTTTTCTGACTCTACTTGCAATCATCTTGTTCTTTTACCACTAATTAAAATGTAATCAGGAATAGGTTTAAGGACAATAAGCTAGTTTAGCCCTAAGTTTCCAAGTTTAAATACCATAAAGCTTACAAGTTCATTGTGTCTTTTATGTTAATGATACGATAATATGCTTATATTTGGAACTGACTTTGAAGATGGATGTGAAACTATAAGGTCATGTTTGGGATAGCTTATATTGG
>NW_022154848.1:0-39733 GCF_001633185.2 Quercus lobata
GTAGTTGGTTTCCCCATAGATTTGAGTCCAACGACCATACAATACCTTGGTTCCATCCAAAACTTAGATATTTTCTTTAAGTAGTTGGTTTCCCCATAGGTTTGAGTCCGAGGACCATAAAATACCTTGGTTCTATCCAAAACATAGATATTTCCTTTAAGTAGTTGGTTTCCCCATAGGTTTGAGTCCGAAGACCATACAATATCTTGGTTCTGTCCAAAACATAGATATTTCTTTAAGTAGTTGGTTTCTCCATAGGTTTGAGTCCGAGGACCATATAATACCTTGGTTCTATCCGAAACTTAGATATTTCCTTTAAGTAGTTGGTTTCCCCATAGGTTTGAATCCGAAGACCATACAATACTTGGTTCTATCCAAAATTTAGATATTTTCATTAAGTAGTTGGTTTCCCTATAGGTTTGAGTCCGAGGACCATACAATACCTTGGTTCTGTCCAAAACTTAGATATTTCATTAAGTAGTTGGTTTCACCATAAGTTTGAGTCCGAGGACCATACAATACCTTGGTATTGTCCAAAACTTAGATATTTCCTGTAAATAGTTGGTTTCCCCAAAGGTTTGACTCCAAGGACCATACAATACTTAGTTCTGTCCAAAATTTAGATATTTTCTTTAAGTAGTTGGTTTCTCCATAGGCTTGAGTCTGAGGACCATACGATACCACTGGTTCTGTCCCAAAACTTAGATGTCTTTAAGAGGTTGGTTCCCCATAGGTTTACAGTCCGAGGACCATACAATACTTTGGTTCTGTCCAAAACTTAAATATTTTCTTTATGTAGTTGGTTTCCTTATAGGTTTGAGTCCGAGGACCATACAATATCTTGGTTCTGTCCAAAACTTAGATATTTCTTTAAGTAGTTGGTTTCCCCATAGGTTTGAATCCGAAGACCATACAATACTTGGTTCTATCCAAAATTTAGATATTTTCATTAAGTAGTTGGTTTCCCTATAGGTTTGTGTCCGAGGACCATACAATACCTTGGTTCTGTCCAGAACTTAGATATTTCTTTAAGTAGTTGGTTTCCCCATAAATTTGAGTCCGAGGACCATACAATACTTGGTTCTATCCTAAATTTAGATATTTTCATTAAGTAGTTGGTTTCCCAATAGGTTTGTGTCCGAGGACCATACAATACCTTGGTTCTGTCCAGAACTTAGATATTTCTTTAAGTAGATGGTTTCCCCATAAGTTTGAGTCCGAGGACCATACAATACCTTGGTTTTGTCCAAAACTTAAATATTTCCTTTAAATAGTTGGTTTCCCCAAAGGTTTGAGTCCGAGGACCATACAATACTTAGTTCCGTCCAAAATTTAGATATTTTCTTTAAGTAGTTGGTTTCTCCATAGGCTTGAGTCTGAGGACCATACGATACCTTGGTTCTGTCCAAAACTTAGATATTTCTTTAAGTAGTTGGTTTCCATATAGGTTTGAGTCCGAGGACCATACAATATCTTGGTTCTGTCCAAAACTTAGATATTTCTTTAACTAGTTGGTTTCCCCATAGGTTTGAGTCCGAGGACCATTCAATACTTAGTTCTGTCCAAAATTTAGATATTTTCTTTAAGTAGTTGGTTTCTCCATAGGCTCGAGTCTGAGGACCATACGATACCCTGGTTCTGTCCAAAACATAGATATTTCTTTAAGTAGTTGGTTTCCCCATAGGTTTATGTCCGAGGACCATACAATACTTTGGTTCTGTCCAAAACTTAAATATTTTCTTTAAGTAGTTGGTTTCCTTATAGGTTTGAGTCCGAGGACCATACAATATCTTGGTTCTGTCCAAAACTTAGATATTTCTTTAAGTAGTTGGTTTCCCCATAGGTTTGAGTTCGAGGACCATGCAATACCTTGGTTCTATCCAAAATTTAGATATTTTCTTTAAGTAGTTGGTTTCTATATAGGTTTGAGTCCGAGGACCATACGATACCTTGCTTCTGTCCAAAACTTAGATATTTCTTTAAGTAGTTAGTTTCCCCATAGATTTGAGTCCGAGGACCATACCATACTTTGATTCTGTTCAAAACTTAGATATTTACTTTAAGTAGTTGGTTTCCCCATAGATTTGAGTCCAACGACCATACAATACCTTGGTTCCATCCAAAACTTAGATATTTTCTTTAAGTAGTTGGTTTCCCCATAGGTTTGAGTCCGAGGACCATAAAATACCATGGTTCTATCCAAAACATAGATATTTCCTTTAAGTAGTTGGTTTCCCCATAGGTTTGAGTCCGAAGACCATACAATATCTTGGTTCTGTCCAAAACTTAGATATTTCTTTAAGTAGTTGGTTTCTCCATAGGTTTGAGTCCGAGGACCATATAATACCTTGGTTCTATCCGAAACTTAGATATTTCCTTTAAGTAGTTGGTTTCCCCATAGGTTTGAATCCGAAGACCATACAATACTTGGTTCTATCCAAAATTTAGATATTTTCATTAAGTAGTTGGTTTCCCTATAGGTTTGAGTCCGAGGACCATACAATACCTTGGTTCTGTCCAAAACTTAGATATTTCATTAAGTAGTTGGTTTCTCCATAAGTTTGAGTCCGAGGACCATACAATACCTTGGTATTGTCCAAAACTTAGATATTTCCTTTAAATAGTTGGTTTCCCCAAAGGTTTGACTCCAGGACCATACAATATCTTGGTTCTGTCCAAAACTTAGATATTTCATTAACTAGTTGGTTTCCCCATAGGTTTGAGTCCGAGGACCATGCAATACCTTGGTTTTATCCAAAACTTAGCTATTTCTTTAAGTAGTTGGTTTTCCCATAGGTTTGAGTCCGAAGACCATACAATATCTTGGTTCTGTCCAAAACTTAGATATTTCTTTATGTAGTTGGTTTCTCCATAGGTTTGAGTCCGAGGACCATACAATACCTTGGTACTATCCAAAACTTAGATATTTCCTTTAAGTAGTTGGTTTCCCCATATGTTTGAATCCGAAGACCATACAATACTTGGTTCTATCCAAAATTTAGATATTTTCATTAAGTAGTTGGTTTCCCTACAGGTTTGAGTCCGACGACCATACAATACCTTGGTTCTGTCCAATACTTAGATATTTCTTTAAGTAGTTGGTTTCCCCATAAGTTTGAGTCCGAGGACCATACAATACCTTGGTTTTGTCCAAAACTTAGAGATTTCCTTTAAATAGTTGGTTTCCCCAAAGATTTGAGTTCGAGGACCATACAATACTTAGTTCTGTCCAAAATTTAGATATTTTCTTTAAGTAGTTGGTTTCTCCATAGGCTTGAGTCTGAGGACCATCGATACCGGTTCTGTCCAAAACTTAGAATATTTCTTTAGTAGTTGGTTTCCCCATTAGGTTTAAGTCCGGGACCATACATACTTTAAGTTCTGTCAAAAAAACTTAATTTTTCTTTATGTAGTTGGTTTCCTTATAGTTGAGTCCGAGGACCATACAATATCTTGGTTCTGTCCAAAAACTTAGATATTTCTTTAATATGTTGGTTTCCCCATAGGTTTGAATCCGAAGACCATACAATAAAATTTAGATATTTTCATTAAGTAGTTGGTTTCCCTATAGGTTTGTGTCCGAGGACCATACAATACCTTGGTTCTGTCCAGAACTTAGATATTTCTTTAAGTAGTTGGTTTCCCCATAAATTTGAGTCCGAGGACCATACAATACTTGGTTCTATCCTAAATTTAGATATTTTCATTAAGTAGTTGGTTTCCCAATAGGTTTGTGTCCGAGGACCATACAATACCTTGGTTCTGTCCAGAACTTAGATATTTCTTTAAGTAGTTGGTTTCCCCATAAGTTTGAGTCCGAGGACCATACAATACCTTGGTTTTGTCCAAAACTTAAATATTTCCTTTAAATAGTTGGTTTCCCCAAAGGTTTGAGTCCGAGGACCATACAATACTTAGTTCCGTCCAAAATTTAGATATTTTCTTTAAGTAGTTGGTTTCTCCATAGGCTTGAGTCTGAGGACCATACGATACCTTGGTTCTGTCCAAAACTTAGATATTTCTTTAAGTAGTTGGTTTCCATATAGGTTTGAGTCCGAGGACCATACAATATCTTGGTTCTGTCCAAAACTTAGATATTTCTTTAACTAGTTGGTTTCCCCATAGGTTTGAGTCCGAGGACCATTCAATACTTAGTTCTGTCCAAAATTTAGATATTTTCTTTAAGTAGTTGGTTTCTCCATAGGCTCGAGTCTGAGGACCATACGATACCCTGGTTCTGTCCAAAACATAGATATTTCTTTAAGTAGTTGGTTTCCCCATAGGTTTATGTCCGAGGACCATACAATACTTTGGTTCTGTCCAAAACTTAAATATTTTCTTTAAGTAGTTGGTTTCCTTATAGGTTTGAGTCCGAGGACCATACAATATCTTGGTTCTGTCCAAAACTTAGATATTTCTTTAAGTAGTTGGTTTCCCCATAGGTTTGAGTTCGAGGACCATGCAATACCTTGGTTCTATCCAAAATTTAGATATTTTCTTTAAGTAGTTGGTTTCTATATAGGTTTGAGTCCGAGGACCATACGATACCTTGCTTCTGTCCAAAACTTAGATATTTCTTTAAGTAGTTAGTTTCCCCATAGATTTGAGTCCGAGGACCATACCATACTTTGATTCTGTTCAAAACTTAGATATTTACTTTAAGTAGTTGGTTTCCCCATAGATTTGAGTCCAACGACCATACAATACCTTGGTTCCATCCAAAACTTAGATATTTTCTTTAAGTAGTTGGTTTCCCCATAGGTTTGAGTCCGAGGACCATAAAATACCATGGTTCTATCCAAAACATAGATATTTCCTTTAAGTAGTTGGTTTCCCCATAGGTTTGAGTCCGAAGACCATACAATATCTTGGTTCTGTCCAAAACTTAGATATTTCTTTAAGTAGTTGGTTTCTCCATAGGTTTGAGTCCGAGGACCATATAATACCTTGGTTCTATCCGAAACTTAGATATTTCCTTTAAGTAGTTGGTTTCCCCATAGGTTTGAATCCGAAGACCATACAATACTTGGTTCTATCCAAAATTTAGATATTTTCATTAAGTAGTTGGTTTCCCTATAGGTTTGAGTCCGAGGACCATACAATACCTTGGTTCTGTCCAAAACTTAGATATTTCATTAAGTAGTTGGTTTCTCCATAAGTTTGAGTCCGAGGACCATACAATACCTTGGTATTGTCCAAAACTTAGATATTTCCTTTAAATAGTTGGTTTCCCCAAAGGTTTGACTCCAAGGACCATACAATACTTAGTTCTGTCCAAAATTTAGATATTTTCTTTAAGTAGTTGGTTTCTCCATAGGCTTGAGTCTGAGGACCATACGATACCCTGGTTCTGTCCAAAACTTAGATATTTCTTTAAGTAGTTGGTTTCCCCATAGGTTTAAGTCCGAGGACCATACAATACTTTAGTTCTGTCCAAAACTTAAATATTTTCTTTATGTAGTTGGTTTCCTTATAGGTTTGAGTCCGAGGACCATACAATATCTTGGTTCTGTCCAAAACTTAGATATTTCTTTAAGTAGTTGGTTTCCCCATAGGTTTGAATCCGAAGACCATACAATACTTGGTTCTATCCAAAATTTAGATATTTTCATTAAGTAGTTGGTTTCCCTATAGGTTTGTGTCCGAGGACCATACAATACCTTGGTTCTGTCCAAAACTTAGATATTTCTTTAAGTAGTTGGTTTCCCCATAAATTTGAGTCCGAGGACCATACAATACTTGGTTCTTCCTAAATTTAGGTTTTGGTCCAAAACTTAGATATTTCTTTAAGTAGATGGTTTCCCCATTTTGAGTCCGAGGATACAATACCTTGGTTTTGTCCAAAACATAGTTTTCCCCAAAGGTTTGAGTCCGAGGACCATACAATACTTAGTTCTGTCCAAAATTTAGATATTTTCTTTAAGTAGTTGGTTTCTCCATAGGCTTGAGTCTGAGGACCATACGATACCTTGGTTCTGTCCAAAACTTAGATATTTCTTTAAGTAGTTGGTTTCCATATAGGTTTGAGTCCGAGGACCATACAATATCTTGGTTCTGTCCAAAACTTAGATATTTCTTTAACTAGTTGGTTTCCCCATAGGTTTGAGTCCGAGGACCATTCAATACTTAGTTCTGTCCAAAATTTAGATATTTTCTTTAAGTAGTTGGTTTCTCCATAGGCTCGAGTCTGAAGGACCATACGATACCTGGTTCTGTCCAAAACATAGATATTTCTTTAAGTAGTTGGTTTCCCCATAGGTTTAGTCCGAGGACCATACAATACTTTGGTTCTGTCCAAAACTTAAATATTTTCTTTAAGTAGTTGGTTTCCTTATAGGTTTGAGTCCGAGGACCATACAATATCTTGGTTCTATCCAAAACTTAGATATTTCCTTTAAGTAGTTGGTTTCCCCATAGGTTTGAATCCGAAGACCATACAATACTTGGTTCTATCCAAAATTTAGATATTTTCTTTAAGTAGTTGGTTTCTATATAGGTTTGAGTCCGAGGACCATACGATACCTTGCTTCTGTCCAAAACTTAGATATTTCTTTAAGTAGTTAGTTTCCCCATAGATTTGAGTCCGAGGACCATACCATACTTTGATTCTGTTCAAAACTTAGATATTTACTTTAAGTAGTTGGTTTCCCCATAGATTTGAGTCCAACGACCATACAATACCTTGGTTCCATCCAAAACTTAGATATTTTCTTTAAGTAGTTGGTTTCCCCATAGGTTTGAGTCCGAGGACCATAAAATACCTTGGTTCTATCCAAAACATAGATATTTCCTTTAAGTAGTTGGTTTCCCCATAGGTTTGAGTCCGAAGACCATACAATATCTTGGTTCTGTCCAAAACATAGATATTTCTTTAAGTAGTTGGTTTCTCCATAGGTTTGAGTCCGAGGACCATATAATACCTTGGTTCTATCCGAAACTTAGATATTTCCTTTAAGTAGTTGGTTTCCCCATAGGTTTGAATCCGAAGACCATACAATACTTGGTTCTATCCAAAATTTAGATATTTTCATTAAGTAGTTGGTTTCCCTATAGGTTTGAGTCCGAGGACCATACAATACCTTGGTTCTGTCCAAAACTTAGATATTTCATTAAGTAGTTGGTTTCACCATAAGTTTGAGTCCGAGGACCATACAATACCTTGGTATTGTCCAAAACTTAGATATTTCCTTTAAATAGTTGGTTTCCCCAAAGGTTTGACTCCAAGGACCATACAATACTTAGTTCTGTCCAAAATTTAGATATTTTCTTTAAGTAGTTGGTTTCTCCATAGGCTTGAGTCTGAGGACCATACGATACCCTGGTTCTGTCCAAAACTTAGATATTTCTTTAAGTAGTTGGTTTCCCCATAGGTTTAAGTCCGAGGACCATACAATACTTTGGTTCTGTCCAAAACTTAAATATTTTCTTTATGTAGTTGGTTTCCTTATAGGTTTGAGTCCGAGGACCATACAATATCTTGGTTCTGTCCAAAACTTAGATATTTCTTTAAGTAGTTGGTTCCCCATAGGTTTGAATCCGAAGACCATACAATACTTGGTTCTATCCAAAATTTAGATATTTTCATTAAGTAGTTGGTTTCCCTATAGGTTTGAGTCCGAGGACCATACAATACCTTGGTTCTGTCCAAAACTTAGATATTTCATTAAGTAGTTGGTTTCACCATAAGTTTGAGTCCGAGGACCATACAATACCTTGGTATTGTCCAAAACTTAGATATTTCCTTTAAATAGTTGGTTTCCCCAAAGGTTTGAGTCCAAGGACCATACAATACTTAGTTCTGTCCAAAATTTAGATATTTTCTTTAAGTAGTTGGTTTCTCCATAGGCTTGAGTCTGAGGACCATACGATACCCTGGTTCTGTCCAAAACTTAGATATTTCTTTAAGTAGTTGGTTTCCCCATAGGTTTAAGTCCGAGGACCATACAATACTTTGGTTCTGTCCAAAACTTAAATATTTTCTTTATGTAGTTGGTTTCCTTATAGGTTTGAGTCCGAGGACCATACAATATCTTGGTTCTGTCCAAAACTTAGATATTTCTTTAAGTAGTTGGTTTCCCCATAGGTTTGAATCCGAAGACCATACAATACTTGGTTCTATCCAAAATTTAGATATTTTCATTAAGTAGTTGGTTTCCCTATAGGTTTGTGTCCGAGGACCATACAATACCTTGGTTCTGTCCAGAACTTAGATATTTCTTTAAGTAGTTGGTTTCCCCATAAATTTGAGTCCGAGGACCATACAATACTTGGTTCTATCCTAAATTTAGATATTTTCATTAAGTAGTTGGTTTCCCAATAGGTTTGTGTCCGAGGACCATACAATACCTTGGTTCTGTCCAGAACTTAGATATTTCTTTAAGTAGATGGTTTCCCCATAAGTTTGAGTCCGAGGACCATACAATACCTTGGTTTTGTCCAAAACTTAAATATTTCCTTTAAATAGTTGGTTTCCCCAAAGGTTTGAGTCCGAGGACCATACAATACTTAGTTCCGTCCAAAATTTAGATATTTTCTTTAAGTAGTTGGTTTCTCCATAGGCTTGAGTCTGAGGACCATACGATACCTTGGTTCTGTCCAAAACTTAGATATTTCTTTAAGTAGTTGGTTTCCATATAGGTTTGAGTCCGAGGACCATACAATATCTTGGTTCTGTCCAAAACTTAGATATTTCTTTAACTAGTTGGTTTCCCCATAGGTTTGAGTCCGAGGACCATTCAATACTTAGTTCTGTCCAAAATTTAGATATTTTCTTTAAGTAGTTGGTTTCTCCATAGGCTCGAGTCTGAGGACCATACGATACCCTGGTTCTGTCCAAAACATAGATATTTCTTTAAGTAGTTGGTTTCCCCATAGGTTTATGTCCGAGGACCATACAATACTTTGGTTCTGTCCAAAACTTAAATATTTTCTTTAAGTAGTTGGTTTCCTTATAGGTTTGAGTCCGAGGACCATACAATATCTTGGTTCTGTCCAAAACTTAGATATTTCTTTAAGTAGTTGGTTTCCCCATAGGTTTGAGTTCGAGGACCATGCAATACCTTGGTTCTATCCAAAATTTAGATATTTTCTTTAAGTAGTTGGTTTCTATATAGGTTTGAGTCCGAGGACCATACGATACCTTGCTTCTGTCCAAAACTTAGATATTTCTTTAAGTAGTTAGTTTCCCCATAGATTTGAGTCCGAGGACCATACCATACTTTGATTCTGTTCAAAACTTAGATATTTACTTTAAGTAGTTGGTTTCCCCATAGATTTGAGTCCAACGACCATACAATACCTTGGTTCCATCCAAAACTTAGATATTTTCTTTAAGTAGTTGGTTTCCCCATAGGTTTGAGTCCGAGGACCATAAAATACCTTGGTTCTATCCAAAACATAGATATTTCCTTTAAGTAGTTGGTTTCCCCATAGGTTTGAGTCCGAAGACCATACAATATCTTGGTTCTGTCCAAAACATAGATATTTCTTTAAGTAGTTGGTTTCTCCATAGGTTTGAGTCCGAGGACCATATAATACCTTGGTTCTATCCGAAACTTAGATATTTCCTTTAAGTAGTTGGTTTCCCCATAGGTTTGAATCCGAAGACCATACAATACTTGGTTCTATCCAAAATTTAGATATTTTCATTAAGTAGTTGGTTTCCCTATAGGTTTGAGTCCGAGGACCATACAATACCTTGGTTCTGTCCAAAACTTAGATATTTCATTAAGTAGTTGGTTTCACCATAAGTTTGAGTCCGAGGACCATACAATACCTTGGTATTGTCCAAAACTTAGATATTTCCTTTAAATAGTTGGTTTCCCCAAAGGTTTGACTCCAAGGACCATACAATACTTAGTTCTGTCCAAAATTTAGATATTTTCTTTAAGTAGTTGGTTTCTCCATAGGCTTGAGTCTGAGGACCATACGATACCCTGGTTCTGTCCAAAACTTAGATATTTCTTTAAGTAGTTGGTTTCCCCATAGGTTTAAGTCCGAGGACCATACAATACTTTAGTTCTGTCCAAAACTTAAATATTTTCTTTATGTAGTTGGTTTCCTTATAGGTTTGAGTCCGAGGACCATACAATATCTTGGTTCTGTCCAAAACTTAGATATTTCTTTAAGTAGTTGGTTTCCCCATAGGTTTGAATCCGAAGACCATACAATACTTGGTTCTATCCAAAATTTAGATATTTTCATTAAGTAGTTGGTTTCCCTATAGGTTTGTGTCCGAGGACCATACAATACCTTGGTTCTGTTCAGAACTTAGATATTTCTTTAAGTAGTTGGTTTCCCCATAAATTTGAGTCCGAGGACCATACAATACTTGGTTCTATCCTAAATTTAGATATTTTCATTAAGTTGTTGGTTTCCCTATAGGTTTGTGTCCGAGGACCATACAATACCTTGGTTCTGTCCAGAACTTAGATATTTCTTTAAGTAGTTGGTTTCCGCATAAGTTTGAGTCCGAGGGCCATACAATACCTTGGTTTTGTCCAAAACATAGATATTTCCTTTAAATAGTTGGTTTCCCCAAAGGTTTGAGTCCGAGGACCATACAATACTTAGTTCTGTCCAAAATTTAGATATTTTCATTAAGTAGTTGGTTTCTCCATAGGCTTGAGTCTGAGGACCATACGATACCTTGGTTCTGTCCAAAACTTAGATATTTCTTTAAGTAGTTGGTTTCCATATAGGTTTGAGTCCGAGGACCATACAATATCTTGGTTCTGTCCAAAACTTAGATATTTCTTTAACTAGTTGGTTTCCCCATAGGTTTGAGTCCGAGGACCATGCAATACCTTGGTTTTATCCAAAACTATGCTATTTCTTTAAGTAGTTGGTTTCCCCATAGGTTTGAGACCGAAGACCATACAATATCTTGGTTCTGTCCAAAACTTAGATATTTCTTTAAGTAGTTGGTTTCTCCATAGGTTTGAGTCCGAGGACCATACAATACCTTGGTTCTATCCAAAACTTAGATATTTACTTTAAGTAGTTGGTTTCCCCATAGGTTTGAATCCGAAGACCATACAGTACTTGGTTCTATCCAAAATTTAGATATTTTCATTAAGTAGTTGGTTTCCCTATAGGTTTGAGTCCGAGGACCATACAATACCTTGGTTCTGTCCAAAACTTAGATATTTGTTTAAGTAGTTGGTTTCCCCATAAGTTTGAGTCCGAGGACCATACAATACCTTGGTTCTGTCCAAAACTTAGATATTTCCTTTAAATAGTTGGTTTCCCCAAAGGTTTGAGTCCAAGCACCGTACAATACTTAGTTCTGTCCAAAATTTAGATATTTTCTTTAAGTAGTTGGTTTCTCCATAGGCTTGAGTCTGAGGACCATACGATACCCTGCTTTTGTCCAAAACATAGATATTTCTTTAAGTAGTTGGTTTCCCCATAGGTTTAAGTCCGAGGACCATACAATACTTTGGTTCTGTCCAAAACTTAAATATTTTCTTTAAGTAGTTGGTTTCCTTATAGGTTTGAGTCCGAGGAACCATACAAATCTGGTTCTGTCCAAAACTTCGTATTCTTAAGTAGTTGTTTCCCATAGGTTTGTGTCCGGGCCATGCAATACTTGGTTCTAATCGCAAAAATGTTTAGATTTTCTTTAAGTAGGTTGGTTTTCTCTATAGGTTTGAGTCCGGAGGACCATACGATACCTGCTTTCTGTCCAAAACTTAAGATATTTCTTTAACAGTAGTTGGTTTCCCCTAGTGTTGAGTCCGAGACCATACAATACTTTGATTCTGTTCAATACTTAGATATTTAATTTAAGTAGTTGGTTCCCAAAATTTGAGTCCAACGCCATACAATACCTTGGTTCTATCCAAAACTTAGATATTTTCTTTAAGTAGTTGGTTTCCCCATAGGTTTGAGTCCGAGGACCATACAATACCTTGGTTCTATCCAAAACTTAGATATTTCCTTTAAGTAGTTGGTTTCCCCATAGGTTTGAATCCGAAGACCATACAATACTTGGTTCTATCCAAAATTTAGATATTTTCATTAAGTAGTTGGTTTCCCTACTAGGTTTGAGTCCGAGGACCATACAATACCTTGGTTCTGTCCAGAACTTAGATATTTCTTTAAGTAGTTGGTTTCCCCATAAGTTTGAGTCCGAGGACCATACAATACCTTGGTTTTGTCCAAAACTTAGATATTTCCTTTAAATAGTTGGTTTCCCCAAAGGTTTGAGTCCGAGGACCATACAATACTTAGTTCTGTCCAAAATTTAGATATTTTCTTTAAGTAGTTGGTTTCTCCATAGGCTTGAGTCTGAGGACCATACGATACCTTGGTTCTGTCCAAAACTTAGATATTTCTTTAAGTAGTTGGTTTCCTTATAGGTTTGAGTCCGAGGACCATACAATATCTTGGTTCTGTCCAAAACTTAGATATTTCTTTAACTAGTTGGTTTCCCCATAGGTTTGAGTCCGAGGACCATGCAATACCTTGGTTTTATCCAAAACTTAGCTATTTCTTTAAGTAGTTGGTTTCCCCATAGGTTTGAGTCCGAAGACCATACAATATCTTGGTTCTGTCCAAAACTTAGATATTTCTTTAAGTAGTTGGTTTCTCCATAGGTTTGAGTCCGAGGACCATACAATACCTTGGTTCTATCCAAAACTTAGATATTTCCTTTAAGTAGTTGGTTTCCCCATAGGTTTGAATCCGAAGACCATACAATACTTGGTTCTATCCAAAATTTAGATATTTTCATTAAGTAGTTGGTTTCCCTATAGGTTTGAGTCCGAGGACCATACAATACCTTGGTTCTGTCCAAAACTTAGATATTTCTTTAAGTAGTTGGTTTCCCCACAAGTTTGAGTCCGAGGACTATACAATACCTTGGTTTTGTCCAAAACTTAGATATTTCCTTTAAATAGTCGGTTTCCCCAAAGGTTTGATTCCGAGGACCATACAATACTTAGTTCTGTCCAAAATTTAGATATTTTTTTTAAGTAGTGGGTTTCCCCATAGGCTTGAGTCTGAGGACCATACGATACCTTGGCTCTGTCCAAAACTTAGATATTTCTTTAAGTAGTTGATTTCCTTATAGGTTTGAGTCCGAGGACCATACAATATCTTGGTTCTGTCCAAAACTTAGATATTTTCTTTAAATAGTTGGTTTCGCTATAGGTTTGAGTCCGAGGACCATACGATACCTTGCTTCTGTCCAAAACTTAGATATTTCTTTAAGTAGTTAGTTTCCCCATAGTTTGAGTCCGACGACATAGATTCTGTTCAAAACTTAGATATTTACTTTAAGTAGTTGGTTTCCCCATAGATTTGAGTCCAACGACCATACAATACGTTGGTTCTATCCAAAACTTAGATATTTTCTTTAAGTAGTTGGTTTCCCCAAAGGTTTGAGTCCCCCATAGGTTTGAGTCCGAGACCATACAATATCTTGGTTCTGTCCAAAACTTAGATATTTCTTTAAGTAGTTGGTTTCCCCATAGGTTTGAGTCCGAGGACCATACAATACCTTGGTTCTATCCAAAACTTAGATATTTCCTTTAAGTAGTTGGTTTCCCCATAGGTTTGAATCCGAAGACCATACAATACTTGGTACTATCGAAAATTTAGATATTTTCATTAAGTAGTTGGTTTCCCTATAGGTTTGAGTCCGAGGACCATACAATATCTTGGTTCTGTCCAAAACTTAGATATTTCTTTAAGTAGTTGGTTTCCCCATAAGTTTGAGTCCGAGGACCATACAATACCTTGGTTTTGTCCAAAACTTAGATATTTCCTTTAAATACTTGGTTTCCCCAAAGATTTAAGTCCGAGGACTATACAATACTTAGTTCTGTCCAAAATTTAGATATTTTCTTTAAGTAGTTGGTTTCTCCATAGGCTTGAGTGTAAGGACCATACGATACCTTGGTTCTGTCCAAAACTTATATATTTTTTTAAGTAGTTGGTTTCCATATAGGTTTGAGTCCGAGGACCATACAATATCTTGGTTCTGTCCAAAACGTAGATATTTCTTTAACTAGTTGGTTTCCCCATAGGTTTGAGTTCGAGGACCATGCAATACCTTGGTTTTATCCAAAACTTAGCTATTTCTTTAAGTAGTTGGTTTCCCCATAGGTTTGAGTCCGAGGACCATACAATACCTTGGTTCTATCCAAAACTTAGATATTTCCTTTAAGTAGTTGGTTTCCCCATAGGTTTGAATCAGAAGACCATACAATACTTGGTTCTATCCAAAATTTAGATATTTTCATTAAGTAGTTGGTTTCCCTATAGGTTTGAGTCCGAGGACCATACAAAACCTTGGTTCTGTCCAGAACTTAGATATTTCTTTAAGTAGTTGGTTTCCCCATAAGTTTGAGTCCGAGGACCATACAATACCTTGGTTTTGTCCAAAACTTAGATATTTCTTTAAGTAGTTGGTTTCCCCAAAGGTTTAAGTCCGAGGACCATACAATACTTTGGTTCTGTCCAAAACATAAATATTTTCTTTAAGTAGTTGGTTTCCTTATAGGTTTGAGTCCGAGGACCATACAATATCTTGGTTCCGTCCAAAACTTAGATATTTCTTTAATAGTTGGTTTCCCCATAGGTTTGAGTCTAAGGACCATACAATACTTAGTTCTGTCCAAAATTTAGATATTTTCTTTAAGTAGTTGGTTTCTCCATAGGCTTGAGTCTGAGGACCATACGATACCCTGGTTCTGTCCAAAACTTAGATATTTCTTTAAGTATTTGGTTTCCCCAAAGGTTTAAGTCCGAGGACCATACAATACTCTGGTTCTATCCAAAACTTAAATATTTTCTTTAAGTAGTTGGTTTCCTTATAGGTTTGAATCCGAGGGCCATACAATATCTTGGTTCTGTCCAAAACTTAGATATTTCTTTAAGTAGTTGGTTTCCCCATAGGTTTGAGTCCGAGGACCATGCAATACCTTGGTTCAATCCAAAATTTAGATATTTTCTTTAAGTAGTTGGTTTCTCTATAGGTTTGAATCCGAGGACCATACGATACCTTGCTTTTGTCCAAAACTTAGATATTTTATTTAAGTAGTTGGTTTCCCCATAGATTTGAGTCCGAGGACCATACAATACTTTGATTCTGTTCAAAACTTAGATATTTACTTTAAGTAGTTGGTTTACCCATAGATTTGAGTCCAACGACCATACAATACCTTGGTTCTATCCAAAACTTAGATATTTTATTTAAGTAGTTGGTTTCCCCATAGGTTTGAGTCCGAGGACCATACAATACTTGGTTCTATCCAAAATTTAGATATTTTCATTAAGTAGTTGGTTTCCCTATAGGTTTGAGTCCGAGGACCATACAATACCTTGGTTCTGTCCAGAACTTAGATATTTCTTAAGTAGTTGGTTTCCCATAAGTTTGAGTCCGAGGACCATACAATACCTTGGTTTTGTCCAAAACTTAGATATTTCCTTTAAATAGTTGGTTTCCCCAAAGGTTTGAGTCCGAGGACCATACAATACTTAGTTCTGTCCAAAATTTAGATATTTTCTTTAAGTAGTTGGTTTCTCCATAGGCTTGAGTCTGTGGACCATACGATACCTTGGTTCTGTCAAAACTTAGATATTTCTTTAAGTAGTTGGTTTCCATATAGGTTTGAGTCCGAGGACCATACAATATCTTGGTTCTGTCCAAAACTTAGATATTTCTTTAACTAGTTGGTTTCCCCATAGGTTTGAGTCCGAGGACCATGCAATACCTTGGTTTTATCCAAAACTTAGCTATTTCTTTAAGTAGTTGGTTTCCCCATAGGTTTGAGTCCGAAGACCATACAATATCTTGGTTCTGTCCAAAACTTAGATATTTCTTTAAGTAGTTGGTTTCTCCATAGGTTTGAGTCCGAGGACCATACAATACCTTGGTTCTATCTAAAACTTAGATATTTCCTTTAAGTAGATGGTTTCCCCATAGGTTTGAATCCGAAGACCATACAATACTTGGTTCTATCCAAAATTTAGATATTTTCATTAAGTAGTTGGTTTCCCTATAGGTTTGAGTCCGAGGACCATACAATACCTTGGTTCTGTCCAGAACTTAGATATTTCTTTAAGTAGTTGGTTTCCCCATAAGTTTGAGTCCGAAGACCATACAATACCTTGGTTTTGTCCAAAACTTAGATATTTCCTTAGAATAGTTGGTTTCCCCAAAGGTTTGAGTCCGAGGACCATACAATACTTAGTTCTGTCCAAAATTTAGATATTTTCTTTAAGTAGTTGGTTTCTCCATAGGCTTGAGTCTGTGGACCATACGATACCTTGGTTCTTTCCAAAACTTAGATATTTCTTTAAGTAGTTGGTTTCCATATAGGTTTGAGTCCGAGGACCATACAATATCTTGGTTCTGTCCAAAACTTAGATATTTCTTTAACTAGTTGGTTTCCCCAAAGGTTTGAGTCCGAGGACCATGCAATACCTTGGTTTTATCCAAAACTTAGCTATTTCTTTAAGTAGTTGGTTTCCCCATAGGTATGAGTCCGAGGACCATACAATACCTTGGTTCTATCCAAAACTTAGATATTTTCTTTAAGTAGTTGGTTTCTCCATAGGCTTGAGTCTGAGGACCATACGATACCCTGGTTCTGTCCAAAACTTAGATATTTCTTTAAGTAGTTAATTTCCCCATAGGTTTGAGTCCGAAGACCATACAATATCTTGGTTCTGTCCAAAACTTAGATATTTCTTTAAGTAGTTGGTTCCTCCATAGGTTTGAGTCCGAGGACCATACAATACCTTGGTTATATCCAAAACTTAGATATTTCCTTTAAGTAGTTGGTTTCCCCATAGGTTTGAATCCGAAGACCATACAATACTTGGTACTATCGAAAATTTAGATATTTTCATTAAGTAGTTGGTTTCCCTATAGGTTTGAGTCCGAGGACCATACAATATCTTGGTTCTGTCCAAAACTTAGATATTTCTTTAAGTAGTTGGTTTCCCCATAAGTTTGAGTCCGAGGACCATACAATACCTTGGTTTTGTCCAAAACTTAGATATTTCCTTTAAATACTTGGTTTCCCCAAAGATTTGAGTCCGAGGACTATACAATACTTAGTTCTGTCCAAAATTTAGATATTTTCTTTAAGTAGTTGGTTTCTCCATAGGCTTGAGTGTAAGGACCATACGATACCTTGGTTCTGTCCAAAACTTATATATTTCTTTAAGTAGTTGGTTTCCCCATAGGTTTAAATCCAAGGACCATACAATACTTTGGTTCTGTCCAAAACATAAATATTTTCTTTAAGTAGTTGGTTTCCTTATAGGTTTGAGTCCGAGGACCATACAATATCTTGGTTCCGTCCAAAACTTAGATATTTCTTTAATAGTTGGTTTCCCCATAGGTTTGAGTCCAAGGACCATACAATACTTAGTTCTGTCCAAAATTTAGATATTTTCTTTAAGTAGTTGGTTTCTCCATAGGCTTGAGTCTGAGGACCATACGATACCCTGATTCTGTCCAAAACATAGATATTTCTTTAAGTAGTTGGTTTCCCCAAAGGTTTAAGTCCGAGGACCATACAATACTCTGGTTCTGTCCAAAACTTAAATATTTTCTTTAAGTAGTTGGTTTCCTTATAGGTTTGAATCCGAGGGCCATACAATATCTTGGTTCTGTCCAAAACTTAGATATTTCTTTAAGTAGTTGGTTTCCCCATAGGTTTGAGTCCGAGGACCATGCAATACCTTGGTTCAATCCAAAATTTAGATATTTTCTTTAAGTAGTTGGTTTCTCTATAGGTTTGAATCCGAGGACCATACGATACCTTGCTTTTGTCCAAAACTTAGATATTTTATTTAAGTAGTTGGTTTCCCCATAGATTTGAGTCCGAGGACCAAACAATACTTTGATTCTGTTCAAAACTTAGATATTTACTTTAAGTAGTTGGTTTACCCATAGATTTGAGTCCAACGACCATACAATACCTTGGTTCTATCCAAAACTTAGATATTTTATTTAAGTAGTTGGTTTCCCCATAGGTTTGAGTCCGAGGACCATACAATACCTTGGTTCTCTCTAAAACTTAGATATTTTATTTAAGTAGTTGGTTTCCCCATAGATTTGAGTCCGAGGACCATACAATACTTTGATTCTGTTCAAAACTTAGATATTTACTTTAAGTAGTTGGTTTACCCATAGATTTGAGTCCAACGACCATACAATACCTTGGTTCTATCCAAAACTTAGATATTTTATTTAAGTAGTTGGTTTCCCCATAGGTTTGAGTCCGAGGACCATACAATACTTGGTTCTATCCAAAATTTAGATATTTTCATTAAGTAGTTGGTTTCCCTATAGGTTTGAGTCCGAGGACCATACAATACCTTGGTTCTGTCCAGAACTTAGATATTTCTTTAAGTAGTTGGTTTCCCCATAAGTTTGAGTCCGAGGACCATACAATACCTTGTTTTTGTCCAAAACTTAGATATTTCCTTTAAATAGTTGGTTTCCCCAAAGGTTTGAGTCCGAGGACCATACAATACTTAGTTCTGTCCAAAATTTAGATATTTTCTTTAAGTAGTTGGTTTCTCCATAGGCTTGAGTCTGTGGACCATACGATACCTTGGTTCTGTCCAAAACTTAGATATTTCTTTAAGTAGTTGGTTTCCATATAGGTTTGAGTCCGAGGACCATACAATATCTTGGTTCTGTCCAAAACTTAGATATTTCTTTAACTAGTTGGTTTCCCCATAGGTTTGAGTCCGAGGACCATGCAATACCTTGGTTTTATCCAAAACTTAGCTATTTCTTTAAGTAGTTGGTTTCCCCATAGGTTTGAGTCCGAAGACCATACAATATCTTGGTTCTGTCCAAAACTTAGATATTTCTTTAAGTAGTTGGTTTCTCCATAGGTTTGAGTCCGAGGACCATACAATACCTTGGTTCTATCTAAAACTTAGATATTTCCTTTAAGTAGTTGGTTTCCCCATAGGTTTGAATCCGAAGACCATACAATACTTGGTTCTATCCAAAATTTAGATATTTTCATTAAGTAGTTGGTTTCCCTATAGGTTTGAGTCCGAGGACCATACAATACCTTGGTTCTGTCCAGAACTTAGATATTTCTTTAAGTAGTTGGTTTCCCCATAAGTTTGAGTCCGAGGACCATACAATACCTTGGTTTTGTCCAAAACTTAGATATTTCCTTTAAATAGTTGGTTTCCCCAAAGGTTTGAGTCCGAGGACCATACAATACTTAGTTCTGTCCAAAATTTAGATATTTTCTTTAAGTAGTTGGTTTCTCCATAGGCTTGAGTCTGTGGACCATACGATACCTTGGTTCTGTCCAAAACTTAGATATTTCTTTAAGTAGTTGGTTTCCATATAGGTTTGAGTCCGAGGACCATACAATATCTTGGTTCTGTCCAAAACTTAGATATTTCTTTAACTAGTTGGTTTCCCCATAGGTTTGAGTCCGAGGACCATGCAATACCTTGGTTTTATCCAAAACTTAGCTATTTCTTTAAGTAGTTGGTTTCCCCATAGGTTTGAGTCCGAGGACCATACAATACCTTGGTTCTATCCAAAACTTAGATATTTTCTTTAAGTAGTTGGTTTCTCCATAGGCTTGAGTCTGAGGACCATACGATACCTTGGTTCTGTCCAAAACTTAGATATTTCTTTAAGTAGTTAATTTCCCCATAGGTTTGAGTCCGAAGACCATACAATATCTTGGTTCTGTCCAAAACTTAGATATTTCTTTAAGTAGTTGGTTCCTCCATAGGTTTGAGTCCGAGGACCATACAATACCTTGGTTTATCCAAAATTAGATATTTCCTTTAAGTAGTTGGTTTCCCCATAGGTTTGAATCCGAAGACCATACAATACTTGGTTCTATCCAAAATTTAGATATTTTCATTAAGTAGTTGGTTTCCCTATAGGTTTGAGTCCGAGGACCATACAATATCTTGGTTCTGTCCAAAACTTAGATATTTCTTTAAGTAGTTGGTTTCCCCATAAGTTTGAGTCCGAGGACCATACAATACCTTGGTTTTGTCCAAAACTTAGATATTTCCTTTAAATACTTGGTTTCCCCAAAGATTTGAGTCCGAGGACTATACAATACTTAGTTCTGTCCAAAATTTAGATATTTTCTTTAAGTAGTTGGTTTCTCCATAGGCTTGAGTGTAAGGACCATACGATACCTTGGTTCTGTCCAAAACTTATATATTTCTTTAAGTAGTTGGTTTCCCCATAGGTTTAAATCCAAGGACCATACAATACTTTGGTTCTGTCCAAAACATAAATATTTTCTTTAAGTAGTTGGTTTCCTTATAGGTTTGAGTCCGAGGACCATACAATATCTTGGTTCCGTCCAAAACTTAGATATTTCTTTAATAGTTGGTTTCCCCATAGGTTTGAGTCCAAGGACCATACAATACTTAGTTCTGTCCAAAATTTAGATATTTTCTTTAAGTAGTTGGTTTCTCCATAGGCTTGAGTCTGAGGACCATACGATACCCTGATTCTGTCCAAAACATAGATATTTCTTTAAGTAGTTGGTTTCCCCAAAGGTTTAAGTCCGAGGACCATACAATACTCTGGTTCTGTCCAAAACTTAAATATTTTCTTTAAGTAGTTGGTTTCCTTATAGGTTTGAATCCGAGGGCCATACAATATCTTGGTTCTGTCCAAAACTTAGATATTTCTTTAAGTAGTTGGTTTCCCCATAGGTTTGAGTCCGAGGACCATGCAATACCTTGGTTCAATCCAAAATTTAGATATTTTCTTTAAGTAGTTGGTTTCTCTATAGGTTTGAATCCGAGGACCATACGATACCTTGCTTTTGTCCAAAACTTAGATATTTTATTTAAGTAGTTGGTTTCCCCATAGATTTGAGTCCGAGGACCAAACAATACTTTGATTCTGTTCAAAACTTAGATATTTACTTTAAGTAGTTGGTTTACCCATAGATTTGAGTCCAACGACCATACAATACCTTGGTTCTATCCAAAACTTAGATATTTTATTTAAGTAGTTGGTTTCCCCATAGGTTTGAGTCCGAGGACCATACAATACCTTGGTTCTCTCTAAAACTTAGATATTTTATTTAAGTAGTTGGTTTCCCCATAGATTTGAGTCCGAGGACCATACAATACTTTGATTCTGTTCAAAACTTAGATATTTACTTTAAGTAGTTGGTTTACCCATAGATTTGAGTCCAACGACCATACAATACCTTGGTTCTATCCAAAACTTAGATATTTTATTTAAGTAGTTGGTTTCCCCATAGGTTTGAGTCCGAGGACCATACAATACTTGGTTCTATCCAAAATTTAGATATTTTCATTAAGTAGTTGGTTTCCCTATAGGTTTGAGTCCGAGGACCATACAATACCTTGGTTCTGTCCAGAACTTAGATATTTCTTTAAGTAGTTGGTTTCCCCATAAGTTTGAGTCCGAGGACCATACAATACCTTTGGTTCTATCCAAAACTTAGAATATTTTCTTAAGTAGTTGGTTCTCCATTAGGTTTAGAGTCTGAAGGACCATACGATACCTTGGTTCTGTCCAAAACTTAGATATTTCTTTTAAGTAGTTAATTTCCCCATAGCGTTTGAGTCCGTAAAAACCCAATATTAAACCCAAAATTATCTTGGTTCTGTCCAAACTATAGATATTTCTTTAAGTAGTTAATTTCCCATAGGTTATGATCCGAAGACCATAACAATACTTGGTTCTATCCAAAATTTAGATATTTTCATTAAGTAGTTGGTTTCCCTATAGGTTTGAGTCCGAGGACCATACAATACCTTGGTTCTGTCCAAAACTTAGATATTTTTTTAAGTAGTTGGTTTCTCCATAGGTTTGAGTCCGAGGACCATACAATACCTTGGTTCTATCTAAAACTTAGATATTTCCTTTAAGTAGATGGTTTCCCCATAGGTTTGAATCCGAAGACCATACAATACTTGGTTCTATCCAAAATTTAGATATTTTCATTAAGTAGTTGGTTTCCCTATAGGTTTGAGTCCGAGGACCATACAATACCTTGGTTCTGTCCAGAACATAGATATTTCTTTAAGTAGTTGGTTTCCCCATAAGTTTGAGTCCGAGGACCATACAATACCTTGGTTTTGTCCAAAACTTAGATATTTCCTTAGAATAGTTGGTTTCCCCAAAGGTTTGAGTCCGAGGACCATACGATACCTTGCTTCTGTCCAAAACTTAGATATTTCTTTAAGTAGTTAGTTTCCCCATAGATTTGAGTCCGACGACCATACAATACTTTGATTCTGTTCAAAACTTAGATATTTACTTTAAGTTGTTGGTTTCCCCATAGATTTGAGTCCAACGACCATACAATACCTTGGTTCTATCCAAAACTTAGATATTTTCTTTAAGTTGTTGGTTTCCCCATAGGTTTGAGTCCGAGGACCATACAATACCTTGGTTCTATCCAAAACTTAGATATTTCCTTTAAGTAGTTGGTTTCCCCATAGGTTTGAATCCGAGTACCTACATACTTGGTTCTATCCAAAATTTAGATATTTTCATTAAGTAGTTGGTTTCCCTATAGGTTTGAGTCCGAGGACCATACAATATCTTGGTTCTGTCCAAAACTTAGATATTTCTTTAAGTAGTTGGTTTCCCCATAAGTTTGAGTCCGAGGACCATACAATACCTTGGTTTTGTCCAAAACTTAGATATTTCCTTTAAATAGTTGGTTTCCCCAAAGCTTTGAGTCCGAGGACTATACAATACTTAGTTCTGTCCAAAATTTAGATATTTTCTTTAAGTAGTTGGTTTCTCCATAGGCTTGAGTCTAAGGACTATACGATACCTTGGTTCTGTCCAAAACTTATATATTTCTTTAAGTAGTTGGTTTCCCCATAGGTTTAAATCCGAGGACCATACAATACTTTGGTTCTGTCCAAAACATAAATATTTTCTTTAAGTAGTTGGTTTCCTTATAGGTTTGAGTCCGAGGACCATACAATATCTTGGTTCTGTCCAAAACTTAGATATTTCTTTAAGTAGTTGGTTACCCCATAGGTTTGAGTCCGAGGACCATGCAATACCTTGGTTCTATCCAAAATTTAGATATTTTCTTTAAGTAGTTGGTTTCTCTATAGGTTTGAGTCCGAGGACCATACGATACCTTGCTTCTGTCCATAACTTAGATATTTCTTTAAGTAGTTAGTTTCCCCATAGATTTGAGTCCGAGGACTATACAATACTTTGATTCTGTTCAAAACTTAGATATTTACTTTAAGTAGTTGGTTTCCCGATAGATTTGAGTCCAACGACCATACAATACCTTGGTTCTATCCAAAACTTAGATATTTTCTTTAAGTAGTTAGTTTCCCCATAGGTTTGAGTCCGAAGACCATACAATACTTGGTTCTATCCAAAATTTAGATATTTTCATTAACTAGTTGGTTTCCCTATAGGTTTGAGTCCGAGGACCATACAATACATTGGTTCTTTCCAGAACTTAGATATTTCTTTAAGTAGTTGGTTTCCCCATAAGTTTGAGTCCGAGGACCATACAATACCTTGGTTTTGTCCAAAACTTAGATATTTCATTTCAATAGTTGGTTTCCCCATAGGTTTGAGTCCGAGGACCATACAATACCTTGGTTCTATCCAAAACTTAGATATTTTCTTTAAGTAGTTGGTTTCTCCATAGGCTTGAGTCTGAGGACCATACGATACCTTGGTTCTGTCCAAAACTTAGATATTTCTTTAAGTAGTTAATTTCCCCATAGGTTTGAGTCCGTAGACCATACAATATCTTGGTTCTGTCCAAAACTTAGATATTTCTTTAAGTAGTTGATTTCCCCATAGATTTGAATCCGAAGACCATACAATACTTGGTTCTATCCAAAATTTAGATATTTTCATTAAGTAGTTGGTTTCCCTATAGGTTTGAGTCCGAGGACCATACAATACCTTGGTTCTGTCCAAAACTTAGATATTTTTTTAAGTAGTTGGTTTCCCCATAAGTTTGAGTCCGAGGACCATACAATACCTTGGTTTTGTCCAAAACTTAGATATTTCCTCTAAATAGTTGGTTTCCCCAAAGGTTTGATTCCGAGGACCATACAATACTTAGTTCTGTCCAAAATTTAGATATTTTTTTTAAGTAGTTGGTTTCCCCATAGGCTTGAGTCTGAGGACCATACGATACCTTGGTTCTGTCCAAAACTTAGATATTTCTTTAAGTAGTTGATTTCCTTGTAGGTTTGAGTCCGAGGACCATACAATATCTTGGTTCTGTCCAAAACTTAGATATTTTCTTTAAATAGTTGGTTTCTCTATAGGTTTGAGTCCGAGGACCATACGATACCTTGCTTCTGTCCAAAACTTAGATATTTCTTTAAGTAGTTAGTTTCCCCATAGATTTGAGTCCGACGACCATACAATACTTTGATTCTGTTCAAAACTTAGATATTTACTTTAAGTTGTTGGTTTCCCCATAGATTTGAGTCCAACGACCATACAATACCTTGGTTCTATCCAAAACTTAGATATTTTCTTTAAGTTGTTGGATTCCCCATAGATTTGAGTCCGAGGACCATACAATACCTTGGTTCTATCCAAAACTTAGATATTTCCTTTAAGTAGTTGATTTCCCCATAGATTTGAATCCGAAGACCATACAATACTTGGTTCTATCCAAAATTTAGATATTTTCATTAAGTAGTTGGTTTCCCTATAGGTTTGAGTCCGAGGACCATACAATATCTTGGTTCTGTCCAAAACTTAGATATTTCTTTAAGTAGTTGGTTTCCCCATAAGTTTGAGTCCGAGGACCATACAATACCTTGGTTTTGTCCAAAACTTAGATATTTCATTTCAATAGTTGGTTTCCCCAAAGGTTTGAGTCCGAGGACCATACAGTACTTAGTTCTGTCCAAAATTTAGATATTTTCTTTAAGTAGTTGGTTTCTCCATAGGCTTGAGTCTGAGGACCATACGATACCTTGGTTCTGTCCAAAACTTATATATTTCTTTAAGTAGTTGGTTTCCCCAAAGGTTTAAGTCCGAGGACCATACACTACTCTGGTTCTGTCCAAAACTTAAATATTTTCTTTAAGTAGTTGGTTTCCTTATATGTTTGAATCCGAGGGCCATACAATATCTTGGTTCTGTCCAAAACTTAGATATTTCTTTAAGTAGTTGGTTTCCCCATAGGTTTGAGTCCGAGGACCATGCAATACCTTGGTTCAATCCAAAATTTAGATATTTTCTTTAAGTAGTTGGTTTCTCTATAGGTTTGAATCCGAGGACCATACGATACCTTGCTTTTGTCCAAAACTTAGATATTTTATTTAAGTAGTTGGTTTCCCCATAGATTTGAGTCCGAGGACCATACAATACTTTGATTCTGTTCAAAACTTAGATATTTACTTTAAGTAGTTGGTTTACCCATAGATTTGAGTCCAACGACCATACAATACCTTGGTTCTATCCAAAACTTAGATATTTTATTTAAGTAGTTGGTTTCCCCATAGGTTTGAGTCCGAGGACCATACAATACCTTGGTTCTATCCAAAATTAGATATTTATCATTAAGTAGTTGGTTTCCCTATAGGTTTGAGTCCGAGGACCATACAATACTTGGTTCTGTCCAAATTTAGATATTTTCTTTAAGTTAGTTTGGTTTCCATAAGTTTGAGTCGGGAGGACCATACAATACCTTGGTTCCCCAAAACTTAGATATTTCCTTTAAATAGTTGGTTTCCCCAAAGGTTTGAGTCCGAGTACCATACAATACTTAGTTCTGTCCAAAATTTAGATATTTTCTTTAAGTAGTTGGTTTCTCCATAGGCTTGAGTCTGTGGACCATACGATACCTTGGTTCTGTCCAAAACTTAGATATTTCTTTAAGTAGTTGGTTTCCATATAGGTTTGAGTCCGAGGACCATACAATATCTTGGTTCTGTCCAAAACTTAGATATTTCTTTAACTAGTTGGTTTCCCCATAGGTTTGAGTCCGAGGACCATGCAATACCTTGGTTTTATCCAAAACTTAGCTATTTCTTTAAGTAGTTGGTTTCCCTATAGGTTTGAGTCCGAAGACCATACAATATCTTGGTTCTGTCCAAAACTTAGATATTTCTTTAAGTAGTTGGTTTCTCCATAGGTTTGAGTCCGAGGACCATACAATACCTTGGTTCTATCTAAAACTTAGATATTTCCTTTAAGTAGTTGGTTTCCCCATAGGTTTGAATCCGAAGACCATACAATACTTGGTTCTATCCAAAATTTAGATATTTTAATTAAGTAGTTGGTTTCCCTATAGGTTTGAGTCCGAGGACCATACAATACCTTGGTTCTGTCCAAAACTTAGATATTTCTTTAAGTAGTTGGTTTCCCCATAGGTTTGAGTCCGAGGACCATGCAATACCTTGGTTCAATCCAAAATTTAGATATTTTCTTTAAGTAGTTGGTTTCTCTATAGGTTTGAATCCGAGGACCATACGATACCTTGCTTTTGTCCAAAACTTAGATATTTTATTTAAGTAGTTGGTTTCCCCATAGATTTGAGTCCGAGGACCAAACAATACTTTGATTCTGTTCAAAACTTAGATATTTACTTTAAGTAGTTGGTTTACCCATAGATTTGAGTCCAACGACCATACAATACCTTGGTTCTATCCAAAACTTAGATATTTTATTTAAGTAGTTGGTTTCCCCATAGGTTTGAGTCCGAGGACCATACAATACCTTGGTTCTCTCTAAAACTTAGATATTTTATTTAAGTAGTTGGTTTCCCCATAGATTTGAGTCCGAGGACCATACAATACTTTTGATTCTGTTCAAAAACTATAGATTTACTCTTAAGTAGTTGGTTTCCCCATAGGTTTGAGTCCGAAGACCATACAATACCTTGGTTCTATCCAAAACTTAGATATTTCTTTAAGTAGTTGGTTTCTCCATAGGTTTGAGTCCGAGGACCATACAATACCTTGGTTCTATCTAAAACTTAGATATTTCCTTTAAGTAGTTGGTTTCCCCATAGGTTTGAATCCGAAGACCATACAATACTTGGTTCTATCCAAAATTTAGATATTTTAATTAAGTAGTTGGTTTCCCTACAGTTTTGAGTCCGACGACCATACAATACCTTGGTTCTGTCCAATACTTAGATATTTCTTTAAGTAGTTGGTTTCCCCATAAGTTTGAGTCCGAGGACCATACAATACCTTGGTTTTGTCCAAAACTTAGATATTTCCTTTAAATAGTTGGTTTCCCCAAAGATTTGAGTTCGAGGACCATACAATACTTAGTTCTGTCCAAAATTTAGATATTTTCTTTAAGTAGTTGGTTTCTCCATAGGCTTGAGTCTGAGGACCATACGATACCTTGGTTCTGTCCAAAACTTAGATATTTCTTTAAGTAGTTGGTTTCCTTATAGGTTTGAGTCCGAGGACCATACAATATCTTGGTTCTGTCCAAAACTTAGATATTTCATTAACTAGTTGGTTTCCCCATAGGTTTGAGTCCGAGGACCATGCAATACCTTGGTTTTATCCATAACTTAGCTATTTCTGCATGTAGTTGGTTTCCCCATAGGTTTGAGTCCGAAGACCATACAATATCTTGGTTCTGTCCAAAACTTAGATATTTCTTTAAGTAGTTGGTTTCTCCATAGGTTTGAGTCCGAGGACCATACAATACCTTGGTTCTATCCAAAACTTAGATATTTCCTTTAAGTAGTTGGTTTCCCCATAGGTTTGAATCCGAAGACCATACAATACTTGGTTCTATCCAAAATTTAGATATTTTCATTAAGTAGTTGGTTTCCCTATAGGTTTGAGTCCGAGGACCATACAATACCTTGGTTCTGTCCAAAACTTAGATATTTTTTTAAGTAGTTGGTTTCACCATAAGTTTGAGTCCGAGGACCATACAATACCTTGGTTTTGTCAGAAACTTAGATATTTCCTTTAAATAGTTGGTTTCCCCAAAGGTTTGAGTACAAGGACCATACAATACTTAGTTCTGTCCAAAATTTAGATATTTTCTTTAAGTAGTTGGTTTTCCCAAAGGTTTGAGTCCGAGGACCATACAATACTTAGTTCTGTCCAAAATTTAGATATTTTCTTTAAGTAGTTGGTTTCTCCATAGGCTTGAGTCTGAGGACCATACGATACCTTGGTTCTGTCCAAAACTTAGATATTTCTTTAAGTAGTTGGTTTCCCCATAGGTTTGAGTCCGAGGACCATGCAATACCCTGGTTCTATCCAAAATTTAGATATTTTCTTTAAGTAGTTGGTTTCTCTATAGGTTTGAGTCCGAGGACCATACGATACCTTGCTTCTGTCCAAAACTTAGATATTTCTTTAAGTAGTTAGTTTCCCCATAGATTTGAGTCCGAGGACCATACAATACTTTGATTCTGTTCAAAACTTAGATATTTACTTTAAGTAGTTGGTTTCCCCATAGATTTGAGTCCAACGACCATACAATACCTTGGTTCTATCCAAAACTTAGATATTTTCTTTAAGTAGATGGTTTCCCCATTGGTTTGAGTCCGAAGACCATACAATATCTTGGTTCTGTCCAAAACTTAGATATTTCTTTAAGTAGTTGGTTTCTCCATAGGTTTGAGTCCGAGTACCATACAATACCTTGGTTCTATCCAAAACTTAGATATTTCCTTTAAGTAGTTGGTTTCCCCATATGTTTGAATCCGAGGACCATACAATAATTCGTTCTGTCCAAAATTTAGATATTTTCATTAAGTAGTTGGTTTCTCCATAGGCTTGAGTCTGAGGACCATACGATACCTTGGTTCTGTCCAAAACTTAGATATTTCTTTAAGTAGTTGGTTTCCTTATAGGTTTGAGTCCGAGGACCATACAATATCTTGGTTCTGTCCAAAACTTAGATATTTCATTAACTAGTTGGTTTCCCCATAGGTTTGAGTCCGATGACCATGCAATACCTTGGTTTTATCCAAAACTTAGCTATTTCTTTAAGTAGTTGGTTTCTCCATAGGTTTGAGTCCGAGGACCATACAATACCTTGGTTCTATCCAAAACATAGATATTTCCATTAAGTAGTTGGTTTCCCCATATGTTTGAATCCGAAGACCATACAATACTTGGTTCTATCCAAAATTTAGATATTTTCATTAAGTAGTTGGTTTCCCTACAGTTTTGAGTCCGACGACCATACAATACCTTGGTTCTGTCCAATACTTAGATATTTCTTTAAGTAGTTGGTTTCCCCATAAGTTTGAGTCCGAGGACCATAAAATACCTTGGTTTTGTCCAAAACTTAGATATTTCCTTTAAATAGTTGGTTTCCCCAAAGATTTGAGTTCGAGGACCATACAATACTTAGTTCTGTCCAAAATTTAGATATTTTCTTTAAGTAGTTGGTTTCTCCATAGGCTTGAGTCTGAGGACCATACGATACCTTGGTTCTGTCCAAAACTTAGATATTTCTTTAAGTAGTTGGTTTCCTTATAGGTTTGAGTCCGATGACCATACAATATCTTGGTTCTGTCCAAAACTTAGATATTTCATTAACTAGTTGGTTTCCCCATAGGTTTGAGTCCGAGGACCATGCAATACCTTGGTTTTATCCATAACTTAGCTATTTCTGCATGTAGTTGGTTTCCCCATAGGTTTGAGTCCGAAGACCATACAATATCTTGGTTCTGTCCAAAACTTAGATATTTCTTTAAGTAGTTGGTTTCTCCATAGGTTTGAGTCCGAGGACCATACAATACCTTGGTTCTATCCAAAACTTAGATATTTCCTTTAAGTAGTTGGTTTCCCCATAGGTTTGAATCCGAAGACCATACAATACTTGGTTCTATCCAAAATTTAGATATTTTCATTAAGTAGTTGGTTTCCCTATAGGTTTGAGTCCGAGGACCATACAATACCTTGGTTCTGTCCAAAACTTAGATATTTCATTTAAGTAGTTGGTTTCACCATAAGTTTGAGTCCGAGGACCATACAATACCTTGGTTTTGTCCAAAACTTAGATATTTCCTTTAAATAGTTGGTTTCCCCAAAGGTTTGAGTCCAAGGACCATACAATACTTAGTTCTGTCCAAAATTTAGATATTTTCTTTAAGTAGTTGGTTTCTCCATAGGCTTGAGTCTGAGGACCATACAATACTTAGTTCTGTCCAAAATTTAGATATTTTCTTTAAGTAGTTGGTTTCTCCATAGGCTTGAGTCTGAGGACCATACGATACCCTGGTTCTGTCCAAAACTTAGATATTTCTTTAAGTAGTTGGTTTCCCCATAGGTTTGAGTCCGAGGACCATGCAATACCTTGGTTCTATCCAAAATTTAGATATTTTCTTTAAGTAGTTGGTTTCTCTATAGGTTGAGTCCGAGGACCATCCTATCTATCCAAAATTTAGATATTTTCTTTAAGTAGTTGGTTTCTCTATAGGTTTGAGTCCGAGGACCATACGATACCTTGCTTCTGTCCAAAACTTAGATATTTCTTTATGTAGTTAGTTTCCCCATAGATTTGAGTCCGAGGACCATACAATACTTTGATTCTGTTCAAAACTTAGATATTTACTTTAAGTAGTTGGTTTCCCCATAGATTTGAGTCCAACGACCATACAATACCTTGGTTCTATCCAAAACTTAGATATTTTCTTTAAGTAGATGGTTTCCCCATTGGTTTGAGTCCGAAGACCATACAATATCTTGGTTCTGTCCAAAACTTAGATATTTCTTTAAGTAGTTGGTTTCTCCATAGGTTTGAGTCCGAGTACCATACAATACCTTGGTTCTATCCAAAACTTAGATATTTCCTTTAAGTAGTTGGTTTCCCCATATGTTTGAATCCGAGGACCATACAATAATTCGTTCTGTCCAAAATTTAGATATTTTCATTAAGTAGTTGGTTTCTCCATAGGCTTGAGTCTGAGGACCATACGATACCTTGGTTCTGTCCAAAACTTAGATATTTCTTTAAGTAGTTGGTTTCCTTATAGGTTTGAGTCCGAGGACCATACAATATCTTGGTTCTGTCCAAAACTTAGATATTTCATTAACTAGTTGGTTTCCCCATAGGTTTGAGTCCGAGGACCATGCAATACCTTGGTTTTATCCAAAACTTAGCTATTTCTTTAAGTAGTTGGTTTCCCCATAGGTTTGAGTCCGAAGACCATACAATATCTTGGTTCTGTCCAAAATTTAGATATTTCTTTAAGTAGTTGGTTTCTCCATAGGTTTGAGTCCGAGGACCATACAATACCTTGGTTCTATCCAAAACTTAGATATTTCCCTTAAGTAGTTGGTTTCCCCATATGTTTGAATCCGAAGACCATACAATACTTGGTTCTATCCAAAATTTAGATATTTTCATTAAGTAGTTGGTTTCCCTACAGGTTTGAGTCCGACGACCATACAATACCTTGGTTCTGTCCAATACTTAGATATTTCTTTAAGTAGTTGGTTTCCCCATAAGTTTGAGTCCGAGGACCATACAATACCTTGGTTTTGTCCAAAACTTAGATATTTCCTTTAAATAGTTGGTTTCCCCAAAGATTTGAGTTCGAGGACCATACAATACTTAGTTCTGTCCAAAATTTAGATATTTTCTTTAAGTAGTTGGTTTCTCCATAGGCTTGAGTCTGAGGACCATACGATACCTTGGTTCTGTCCAAAACTTAGATATTTCTTTAAGTACTTGGTTTCCTTATAGGTTTGAGTCCGATGACCATACAATATCTTGGTTCTGTCCAAAACTTAGATATTTCATTAACTAGTTGGTTTCCCCATAGTTTTGAGTCCGAGGACCATGCAATACCTTGGTTTTATCCATAACTTAGCTATTTCTGCATGTAGTTGGTTTCCCCATAGGTTTGAGTCCGAAGACCATACAATATCTTGGTTCTGTCCAAAACTTGGATATTTCTTTAAGTAGTTGGTTTCTCCATAGGTTTGAGTCCGAGGACCATACAATACCTTGGTTCTATCCAAAACTTAGATATTTCCTTTAAGTAGTTGGTTTCCCCATAGGTTTGAATTCGAAGACCATACAATACTTGGTTCTATCCAAAATTTAGATATTTTCATTAAGTAGTTGGTTTCCCTATAGGTTTGAGTCCGAGGACCATACAATACCTTGGTTCTATCCAAAACTTAGATATTTCCTTTAAGTAGTTGGTTTCCCCATAGGTTTGAGTCCGAAGACCATACAATACCTTGGTTTTGTCAGAAACTTAGATATTTCCTTTAAATAGTTGGTTTCCCCAAAGGTTTGAGTCCAAGGACCATACAATATTAGTTCTGTCCAAAATTAGATATTTCCTTTAAATAGTTGGTTTTCCCAAAGGTTTGAGTCCGAGGACCATACAATACTTAGTTCTGTCCAAAATTTAGATATTTTCTTTAAGTAGTTGGTTTCACCATAGGCTTGAGTCTGAGGACCATACGATACCCTGGTTCTGTCCAAAACTTAGATATTTCTTTAAGTAGTTGGTTTCCCCATAGGTTTAAGTCCGAGGACCATACAATACTTTGGTTCTGTCCAAAACTTAAATATTTTCTTTAAGTAGTTGGTTTCCTTATAGGTTTGAGTCCGAGGACCATACAATATCTTGGTTCTGTCCAAAACTTAGATATTTCTTTAAGTAGTTGGTTTCCCCATAGGTTTGAGTCCGAGGACCATGCAATACCTTGGTTCTATCCAAAATTTAGATATTTTCTTTAAGTAGTTGGTTTCTCTATAGGTTTGAGTCCGAGGACCATACGATACCTTGCTTCTGTCCAAAACTTAGATATTTCTTTAAGTAGTTAGTTTCCCCATAGATTTGAGTCCGAGGACCATACAATACTTTGATTCTGTTCAAAACTTAGATATTTACTTTAAGTAGTTGGTTTCCCCATAGATTTGAGTCCAACGACCATACAATACCTTGGTTCTATCCAAAACTTAGATATTTTCTTTAAGTAGTTGGTTTCCCCATAGGTTTGAGTCCGAAGACCATACAATATCTTGGTTCTGTCCAAAACTTAGATATTTCTTTAAGTAATTGGTTTCCCCATAGGTTTGAGTCCGAGGACCATACAATACCTTGGTTCTATCCAAAACTTAGATATTTCCTTTAAGTAGTTGGTTTCCCCATAGGTTTGAATCCGAAGACCATACAATACTTGGTTCTATCCAAAATTTAGATATTTTCATTAAGTAGTTGGTTTCCCTACAGGTTTGAGTCCGAGGACCATACAATACCTTGGTTCTGTCCAATACCTAGATATTTCTTTAAGTAGTTGGTTTCCCCATAAGTTTGAGTCCGAGACATACAATACCTTGGTTTTGTCCAAAACTTAGATATTTCCTTTAAATAGTTGGTTTCCCCAAAGATTTGAGTCCGAGGACCATACAATACTAAGTTCTGTCCAAAATTTAGATATTTTCTTTAAGTAGTTGGTTTCTCCATAGGCTTGAGTCTGAGGACCATACGATACCTTGGTTCTGTCCAAAACTTAGATATTTCTTTAAGTAGTTGGTTTCCTTATAGGTTTGAGTCCGAGGACCATACAATATCTTGGTTCTGTCCAAAACTTAGATATTTCATTAACTAGTTGGTTTCCCCATAGGTTTGAGTCCGATGACCATGCAATACCTTGGTTTTATCCAAAACTTAGCTATTTCTTTAAGTAGTTGGTTTCCCCATAGGTTTGAGTCCGAAGACCATACAATACCTTGGTTCTGTCCAAAACTTAGATATTTCTTTAAGTAGTTGGTTTCCCCATAGGTTTGAGTCCGAGGACCATACAATACTTGGTTCTATCCAAAACTTAGATATTTCCTTTAAGTAGTTGGTTTCCCCATAGGTTTGAATCCGAAGACCATACAATACTTGGTTCTATCCAAAATTTAGATATTTTCATTAAGTAGTTGGTTTCCTTACAGGTTTGAGTCCGACGACCATACAATACCTTGGTTCTGTCCAATACTTAGATATTTCTTTAAGTAGTTGGTTTCCAAAACTTAGCTATTTCTTTATAAGTTTGAGTCCGAGGACCATACAATACCTTGGTTTGTCCAAAACATAGATATTTCTTTAAATAGTTGGTTTCCCCAAAGGTTTGAGTCCGAGGACCATATCCAATACTTTAAGTAGTCTGGTTTGAGTCCAAAACTTAAATATTTTCTTTAAGTAGTTGTTTCCCCATAGATTTGAGTCCGAAGACTGTTCATTACTTTAAGTAGTCTAGATTTGAGTCCAACGACCATCAATGGTTCCATCCAAAACTTAGATATTTCTTTAAGTAGTTGGTTTCCCCATAGGTTTGAGTCCGAGGACCATACAATACCTTGGTTCTATCCAAAACATAGATATTTCCTTTAAGTAGTTGGTTTCCCCATAGGTTTGAATCCGAAGACCATACAATACTTGGTTCTATCCAAAATTTAGATATTTTCATTAAGTAGTTGGTTTCCCTATAGGTTTGTGTCCGAGGACCATACAATACCTTGGTTCTGTCCAGAACTTAGATATTTCTTCAAGTAGTTGGTTTCCCCATAAGTTTGAGTCCGAGGACCATACAATACCTTGGTTTTGTCCAAAACTTAAATATTTCCTTTAAATAGTTGGTTTCCCCAAAGGTTTGAGTCCGAGGACCATACAATACTTAGTTCCGTCCAAAATTTAGATATTTTCTTTAAGTAGTTGGTTTCTCCATAGGCTTGAGTCTGAGGACCATACGATACCTTGGTTCTGTCCAAAACTTAGATATTTCTTTAAGTAGTTGGTTTCCATATAGGTTTGAGTCCGAGGACCATACAATATCTTGGTTCTGTCCAAAACTTAGATATTTCTTTAACTCGTTGGTTTCCCCATAGGTTTGAGTCCGAGGACCATTCAATACTTAGTTCTGTCCAAAATTTAGATATTTTCTTTAAGTAGTTGGTTTCTCCATAGGCTTGAGTCTGAGGACCATACGATACCTTGGTTCTGTCCAAAACTTAGATATTTCTTTAAGTAGTTGGTTTCCGTATAGGTTTGAGTCCGAGGACCATACAATATCTTGGTTCTGTCCAAAACTTAGATATTTCATTAACTAGTTGGTTTCCCCATAGGTTTGAGTCCGAGGACCATGCAATACCTTGGTTTTATCCAAAACATAGCTATTTCTTTAAGTAGTTGGTTTCCCCAAAGGTTTGAGTACAAGGACCATAAAATACTTAGTTCTGTCCAAAATTTAAATATTTTCTTTAAGTAGTTGGTTTTCCCAAAGGTTTGAGTCCGAGGACCATACAATACTTAGTTCTGTCCAAAATTTAGATATTTTCTTTAAGTAGTTGGTTTCTTCATAGGCTTGAGTCTGAGGACCATACGATACCCTGGTTCTGTCCAAAACTTAGATATTTCTTTAAGTAGTTGGTTTCCCCATAGGTTTGAGTCCGAGGACCATGCAATACCTTGGTTCTATCCAAAATTTAGATATTTTCTTTAAGTAGTTGGTTTCTCTATAGGTTTGAGTCCGAGGACCATACAATACCTTGGTTCTGTCCAAAACTTAGATATTTTTTTAAGTAGTTGGTTTCCCCATAGGTTTGAGTCCGAGACCATACAATACCTTGGTTCTATCCAAAATTTAGATATTTTCATTAAGTAGTTGGTTTCCCTATAGGTTTGAGTCCGAGGACCATACAATACCTTGGTTCTGTCCAAAACTTAGATATTTTTTTAAGTAGTTGGTTTCACCATAAGTTTGAGTCCGAGGACCATACAATACCTTGGTTTTGTCAGAAACTTAGATATTTCCTTTAAATAGTTGGTTTCCCCAAAGGTTTGAGTACAAGGACCATACAATACCTTAGTTCTGTCCAAAATTTAGATATTTTCTTTAAGTAGTTGGTTTTCCCAAAGGTTTGAGTCCGAGGACCATACAATACTTAGTTCTGTCCAAAATTTAGATATTTTCTTTAAGTAGTTGGTTTCTCCATAGGCTTGAGTCTGAGGACCATACGATACCCTGGTTCTGTCCAAAACTTAGATATTTCTTTAAGTAGTTGGTTTCCCCATAGGTTTGAGTCCGAGGACCATGCAATACCTTGGTTCTATCCAAAATTTAGATATTTTCTTTAAGTAGTTGGTTTCTCTATAGGTTTGAGTCCGAGGACCATACGATACCTTGCTTCTGTCCAAAACTTAGATATTTCTTTAAGTAGTTAGTTTCCCCATAGATTTGAGTCCGAGGACCATACAATACTTTGATTCTGTTCAAAACTTAGATATTTACTTTAAGTAGTTGGTTTCCCCATAGATTTGAGTCCAACGACCATACAATACCTTGGTTCTATCCAAAACTTAGATATTTTCTTTAAGTAGATGGTTTCCCCATTGGTTTGAGTCCGAAGACCATACAATATCTTGGTTCTGTCCAAAACTTAGATATTTCTTTAAGTAGTTGGTTTCTCCATAGGTTTGAGTCCGAGTACCATACAATACCTTGGTTCTATCCAAAACTTAGATATTTCCTTTAAGTAGTTGGTTTCCCCATATGTTTGAATCCGAGGACCATACAATAATTCGTTCTGTCCAAAATTTAGATATTTTCATTAAGTAGTTGGTTTCTCCATAGGCTTGAGTCTGAGGACCATACGATACCTTGGTTCTGTCCAAAACTTAGATATTTCTTTAAGTAGTTGGTTTCCTTATAGGTTTGAGTCCGAGGACCATACAATATCTTGGTTCTGTCCAAAACTTAGATATTTCATTAACTAGTTGGTTTCCCCATAGGTTTGAGTCCGAGGACCATGCAATACCTTGGTTTTATCCAAAACTTAGCTATTTCTTTAAGTAGTTGGTTTCCCCATAGGTTTGAGTCCGAAGACCATACAATATCTTGGTTCTGTCCAAAATTTAGATATTTCTTTAAGTAGTTGGTTTCTCCATAGGTTTGAGTCCGAGGACCATACAATACCTTGGTTCTATCCAAAACTTAGATATTTCCCTTAAGTAGTTGGTTTCCCCATATGTTTGAATCCGAAGACCATACAATACTTGGTTCTATCCAAAATTTAGATATTTTCATTAAGTAGTTGGTTTCCCTACAGGTTTGAGTCCGACGACCATACAATACCTTGGTTCTGTCCAATACTTAGATATTTCTTTAAGTAGTTGGTTTCCCCATAAGTTTGAGTCCGAGGACCATACAATACCTTGGTTTTGTCCAAAACTTAGATATTTCCTTTAAATAGTTGGTTTCCCCAAAGATTTGAGTTCGAGGACCATACAATACTTAGTTCTGTCCAAAATTTAGATATTTTCTTTAAGTAGTTGGTTTCTCCATAGGCTTGAGTCTGAGGACCATACGATACCTTGGTTCTGTCCAAAACTTAGATATTTCTTTAAGTACTTGGTTTCCTTATAGGTTTGAGTCCGATGACCATACAATATCTTGGTTCTGTCCAAAACTTAGATATTTCATTAACTAGTTGGTTTCCCCATAGTTTTGAGTCCGAGGACCATGCAATACCTTGGTTTTATCCATAACTTAGCTATTTCTGCATGTAGTTGGTTTCCCCATAGGTTTGAGTCCGAAGACCATACAATATCTTGGTTCTGTCCAAAACTTGGATATTTCTTTAAGTAGTTGGTTTCTCCATAGGTTTGAGTCCGAGGACCATACAATACCTTGGTTCTATCCAAAACTTAGATATTTCCTTTAAGTAGTTGGTTTCCCCATAGGTTTGAATTCGAAGACCATACAATACTTGGTTCTATCCAAAATTTAGATATTTTCATTAAGTAGTTGGTTTCCCTATAGGTTTGAGTCCGAGGACCATACAATACCTTGGTTCTATCCAAAACTTAGATATTTCCTTTAAGTAGTTGGTTTCCCCATAGGTTTGAATCCGAAGACCATACAATACCTTGGTTTTGTCAGAAACTTAGATATTTCCTTTAAATAGTTGGTTTCCCCAAAGGTTTGAGTCCAAGGACCATACAATATTAGTTCTGTCCAAAATTTAGATATTTTCTTTAAGTAGTTGGTTTTCCCAAAGGTTTGAGTCCGAGGACCATACAATACTTAGTTCTGTCCAAAATTTAGATATTTTCTTTAAGTAGTTGGTTTCACCATAGGCTTGAGTCTGAGGACCATACGATACCCTGGTTCTGTCCAAAACTTAGATATTTCTTTAAAGTAGTTGGTTTCCCCATAGGTTTAAGTCCGAGGACCATACAATACTTTGGTTCTGTCCAAAACTTAAATATTTTCTTTAAGTAGTTGGTTTCCTTATAGGTTTGAGTCCGAGGACCATACAATACCTTGTTCTGTCCAAACTTAGATATTTCTTTAAGTAGTTGGTTTCCCCAATACTTGGTTTGATTTCTTTAAGTAGTTGGTTTCCCCATAGATTTGAGTCCAAGACCATGCAATACCTTGGTTCTATCCAAAACTTAGATATTTTCTTTAAGTAGATGGTTTCCCCATTGGTTTGAGTCCGAAGACCATACAATATCTTGGTTCTGTCCAAAACTTAGATATTTCTTTAAGTAGTTGGTTTCTCCATAGGTTTGAGTCCGAGTACCATACAATACCTTGGTTCTATCCAAAACTTAGATATTTCCTTTAAGTAGTTGGTTTCCCCATATGTTTGAATCCGAGGACCATACAATAATTCGTTCTGTCCAAAATTTAGATATTTTCATTAAGTAGTTGGTTTCTCCATAGGCTTGAGTCTGAGGACCATACGATACCTTGGTTCTGTCCAAAACTTAGATATTTCTTTAAGTAGTTGGTTTCCTTATAGGTTTGAGTCCGAGGACCATACAATATCTTGGTTCTGTCCAAAACTTAGATATTTCATTAACTAGTTGGTTTCCCCATAGGTTTGAGTCCGATGACCATGCAATACCTTGGTTTTATCCAAAACTTAGCTATTTCTTTAAGTAGTTGGTTTCTCCATAGGTTTGAGTCCGAGGACCATACAATACCTTGGTTCTATCCAAAACATAGATATTTCCATTAAGTAGTTGGTTTCCCCATATGTTTGAATCCGAAGACCATACAATACTTGGTTCTATCCAAAATTTAGATATTTTCATTAAGTAGTTGGTTTCCCTACAGTTTTGAGTCCGACGACCATACAATACCTTGGTTCTGTCCAATACTTAGATATTTCTTTAAGTAGTTGGTTTCCCCATAAGTTTGAGTCCGAGGACCATAAAATACCTTGGTTTTGTCCAAAACTTAGATATTTCCTTTAAATAGTTGGTTTCCCCAAAGATTTGAGTTCGAGGACCATACAATACTTAGTTCTGTCCAAAATTTAGATATTTTCTTTAAGTAGTTGGTTTCTCCATAGGCTTGAGTCTGAGGACCATACGATACCTTGGTTCTGTCCAAAACTTAGATATTTCTTTAAGTAGTTGGTTTCCTTATAGGTTTGAGTCCGATGACTATACAATATCTTGGTTCTGTCCAAAACTTAGATATTTCATTAACTAGTTGGTTTCCCCATAGGTTTGAGTCCGAGGACCATGCAATACCTTGGTTTTATCCATAACTTAGCTATTTCTGCATGTAGTTGGTTTCCCCATAGGTTTGAGTCCGAAGACCATACAATATCTTGGTTCTGTCCAAAACTTAGATATTTCTTTAAGTAGTTGGTTTCTCCATAGGTTTGAGTCCGAGGACCATACAATACCTTGGTTCTATCCAAAACTTAGATATTTCCTTTAAGTAGTTGGTTTCCCCATAGGTTTGAATCCGAAGACCATACAATACTTGGTTCTATCCAAAATTTAGATAT
>NW_022154848.1:44751-47318 GCF_001633185.2 Quercus lobata
AGTTGGTTTCCCCATAGGTTTGAGTCCGAAGACCATACAATATCTTGGTTCTGTCCAAAACTTAGATATTTCTTTAAGTAGTTAGTTTCCCCATAGTTTTTAGTCCGAGGACCATACAATACCTTGGTTCTATCCAAAACTTAGATATTTCCTTTAAGTAGTTGGTTTCCCCATAGGTTTGAATCCGAAGACCATACAATACTTGGTTCTATCCAAAATTTAGATATTTTCATTAAGTAGTTGGTTTCCCTATAGGTTTGAGTCCGAGGACCATACAATACCTTGGTTCTGTCCAAAACTTAGATATTTCTTTAAGTAGTTGGTTTCCCCACAAGTTTGAGTCCGAGGACTATACAATACCTTGGTTTTGTCCAAAACTTAGATATTTCCTTTAAATAGTCGGTTTCCCCAAAGGTTTGATTCCGAGGACCATACAATACTTAGTTCTGTCCAAAATTTAGATATTTTTTTTAAGTAGTGGGTTTCCCCATAGGCTTGAGTCTGAGGACCATACGATACCTTGGCTCTGTCCAAAACTTAGATATTTCTTTAAGTAGTTGATTTCCTTATAGGTTTGAGTCCGAGGACCATACAATATCTTGGTTCTGTCCAAAACTTAGATATTTTCTTTAAATAGTTGGTTTCGCTATAGAGGACCATACGAACCTACTTTGATTCTGTTGAAAACTTAGATATTTACTTTAAGTAGTTGGTTTCCCCATAGATTTGAGTCCAACGACCATACAATACCTTGGTTCTATCCAAAACTTAGATATTTTCTTTAAGTAGTTGGTTTCCCCATAGGTTTGAGTCCGAGGACCCGAGGACCATACAATACCTTGGTTTTGTCCAAAACTTAGTTATTTCCTTTAAATAGTTGGTTTCCCAAAGGTTTGAGTCCAGGACCATACAATACTTAGTTCTGTCCAAAATTTAGATATTTTCTTTAAGTAGTTGGTTTCTCCATAGGCTTGAGTCTGAGGACCATACGATACCTTGGTTCTGTCCAAAACTTAGATATTTCTTTAAGTAGTTGGTTTCCCCATAGGTTTGAGTCCGAGGACCATACAATACTTTGGTTCTGTCCAAAACTTAAATATTTTCTTTAAGTAGTTGGTTTCCTTATAGGTTTGAGTCCGAGGACCATACAATATCCTTGGTTCTGTCCAAAACTTAGATATTTCTTTAAGTAGTTGGTTTCCCCATAGGTTTGAGTCCGAGGACCATGCAATACCTTGGTTCTATCCAAAATTTAGATATTTTCTTTAAGTAGTTGGTTTCTCTATAGGTTTGAGTCCGAGGACCATACGATACCTTGCTTCTGTCCAAAACTTAGATATTTCTTTAAGTAGTTAGTTTCCCCATAGATTTGAGTCCGAGGACCATACAATACTTTGATTCTGTTCAAAACTTAGATATTTACTTTAAGTAGTTGGTTTCCCCATAGATTTGAGTCCAACGACCATACAATACCTTGGTTCTATCCAAAACTTAGATATTTTCTTTAAGTAGTTGGTTTCCCCATAGGTTTGAGTCCGAGGACCATACAATACCATGGTTCTATCCAAAACATAGATATTTCCTTTAAGTAGTTGGTTTCCCCATAGGTTTGAATCCGAAGACCATACAATACTTGGTTCTATCCAAAATTTAGATATTTTCATTAAGTAGTTGGTTTCCCTATAGGTTTGAGTCCGAGGACCATACAATACCTTGGTTCTGTCCTGAACTTAGATATTTCTTTAAGTAGTTGGTTTCCCCATAAGTTTGAGTCCGAGGACCATACAATACCTTGGTTTTGTCCAAAACTTAAATATTTCCTTTAAATAGTTGGTTTCCCCAAAGGTTTGAGTCCGAGGACCATACAATACTTAGTTCCGTCCAAAATTTAGATATTTTCTTTAAGTAGTTGGTTTCTCCATAGGCTTGAGTCTGAGGACCATACGATACCTTGGTTCTGTCCAAAACTTAGATATTTCTTTAAGTAGTTGGTTTCCATATAGGTTTGAGTCCGAGGACCATACAATATCTTGGTTCTGTCCAAAACTTAGATATTTCTTTAACTCGTTGGTTTCCCCATAGGTTTGAGTCCGAGGACCATTCAATACTTAGTTCTGTCCAAAATTTAGATATTTTCTTTAAGTAGTTGGTTTCTCCATAGGCTTGAGTCTGAGGACCATACGATACCTTGGTTCTGTCCAAAACTTAGATATTTCTTTAAGTAGTTGGTTTCCGTATAGGTTTGAGTCCGAGGACCATACAATATCTTGGTTCTGTCCAAAACTTAGATATTTCATTAACTAGTTGGTTTCCCCATAGGTTTGAGTCCGAGGACCATGCAATACCTTGGTTTTATCCAAAACTTAGCTATTTCTTTAAGTAGTTGGTTTCCCCAAAGGTTTGAGTCCGAAGACCATACAATATCTTGGTTCTGTCCAAAACTTAGATATTTCTTTAAGTAGTTGATTTCCCCATAGGTTTGAGTCCGAGGACCATACAATACCTTGGTTTTGTCCAAAACTTAGTTATTTCCTTTAAATAGTTGGTTTTCCCAAAGGTTTGAGTCC
>NW_022154849.1:0-47159 GCF_001633185.2 Quercus lobata
ATAACTTTTGAACAGTAAGGAATTCTTAGACGCGGTCTTATTGTATTAGAAAGTCCACATTCAGAGCATAAATTTGAACACAAATTTCGTATTTTTTAGATAGAAATCCAAGGAGTTATTGCCATTTTCATTTCACTCAACAAGTTACCAGAAATATGGATTCCAATTACGATCTGATAGATTGGCGTAAAAATGGAAGTCTAATGTTTTGTTCCCAAATTGGCTTCAAAATATCTTTTCTATATCGCGAGGGCACTCATCTAAAAATCAAATTTTGGGTAAAAAATACGTTAGTGGCTAGTTATTAACAAGCCTTAATCGCTTTCAAAATGCATAGGAAAGTGAACTTCGGTCACAGTTTCGACAATAACTTTTAAACGTTAAGGAATTCTTTAACGCGGTCTCACTGTTTTAGAAAGTTCACATACAGAGCTTGAATTTGAACACAAATTTCATATGTTTTCGATGGAAATCTTGAGAGTTATAGTTGTTTGTATTTGGCCCAGCGAGTTACCCGAAATATGGATTCCATTAATGAGCCGATAGAAGGGCTTAAAATTGGAAGTCTAATGTTTTGTTCCCGAATTTGGGCTGGAAACATTTTTCCTATAACACGAGGATAATCATCTCAAAATCAAGTTTTGGGTAAAAAATACGTTGGTGGCAAGTTATTAACGAGACTTAATCGCTTTGAAAAAGCGTAGAATAGTGACCTTCGGTCACCGTTTCGACAATAACTTTTGAACAGTAAGGAATTCTTAGAGGCGGTCTTATTGTATTAGAAAGTCCACATTCAGAGCATAAATTTGAACACAAATTTCGTATTTTTTAGATAGAAATCCAAGGAGTTATTGCCATTTTCACTTCACCCAGCAACTTACCAGAAATATGGATTCCAATTACGATCCGATAGATGGGCGTAAAAATGGAAGTCTAATGTTTTGTTCCCAAATTTGGGCTGGAAACATTTTTCCTATAACACGAGGATAATCATCTCAAAATCAAGTTTTGGGTAAAAAATACGTTGGTGGCTAGTTATTAACGAGACTTAATCGCTTCGAAAACGCGTAAAATAGTGACCTTCTGTCACCGTTTCGACAATAACTTTTGAACAGTAAGGAATTCTTAGACGCGGGCTTATTGTATTAGAAAGTCCACATTCAGAGCATAAATTTGAACACAAATTTTGTATTTTTTAGATAGAAATCCAAGGAGTTATTGCCATTTTCATTTCACCCAACAAGTTACCAGAAATATGGATTCCAATTACGATCCGATAGATTGGCGTAAAAATGGAAGTCTAATGTTTTGTTCCCAAATTGGCTTCAAAATATCTTTTCTATATCGCGAGGGCACTCATCTAAAAATCAAATTTTGGGTAAAAAATACGTTAGTGGCTAGTTATTAACGAGCCTTAATCGCTTTCAAAATGCATAGGAAAGTGAACTTCGGTCACAGTTTCGACAATAACTTTTAAACGTTAAGGAATTCTTTAACGCGGTCTCACTGTTTTAGAAAGTTCACATACAGAGCTTGAATTTGAACACAAATTTCATATGTTTTCGATGAAAATCTTGAGAGTTATAGTTGTTTGTATTTGGCCCAGCGAGTTACCCGAAATGTGGATTCCATTAATGAGCCGATAGAAAGGCTTAAAAGTGGATGTCTAATGTTTTGTTCCCGAATTTGGGCTGGAAACATTTTTCCTATGAACCGAGATGGACCCTAGGTGCCATCTAAAATTAAAAATAGCGTGAGCCCACACCCAAATAGACTAATAACCAAAGCCCAACCTCCAGCCAACTCATAATAAAACAAGTCATCCTTCTAACCTTTATGCCCAATTAGCCCTACACCATAAGGCCCAATCCAAAACACCAGAGCCCCTCTAAAATTTTAAAACATAAACCTACATCGGGCCCAATACATGAGTTTGCACCAGACCATCAACGCATAAGTTTGCAAAATTGAACATTGACCCCAAACTTTTCCGAAGTTATAATTTGACCGCACAATTTTATTTAAGTAAAATACCTCAAAATTAAAGGATTTCATAGTTTGAATTTAGCCCTAAATTGAAAGATTTCATAGTTTTTATTGTTAAACCAAATTTCTATCAATTTTTATGCGGTTGACCAAATTTGTTTAAATTAATTTTAATGCTAAATTTAAAACTATGAAATTCTGTGTAATTTATTTTTCCATGTAACACAGGCTAATTTTGTAGTATGATTTTCATTAAAAATTTGTATCATTTTGGAATTTTTTAATCAAGCATGCCATTAAGGCTTGAGCATCAACTGGCTGTTCATTGTTTAGTGACATATTAGTGAAAATTGAAAATAGCACCCACTATAAAAATTATAGAAAATTTAATTATCCAAGCCTGGCACCAAGTTAGGACTAACCTTTTTAGAATTCTAGGCGACTCTCTTAAATCAACCCGACACCTTAAGGCCTATCAACTACTTAGGTCTCCATGTTAGCTAGCCCACCAACAAACGTTTCAAGCCAATTTGAAATTATCCATCAGCCCGCCTTTTACAAATTGCATTTTTAGACCTAAACTCTTTAAAAATTAAACATTCCCTTTAGTTTAAATTAAAGTTTTGACCCTAAAACTCTTCATAATTATATTCTGACCCTTAAAAACTCAAAAAAATAGCACAATGGCCCTCTAGGCAACAAAAATGCATTTTAAATCTCATTCTATGCCAAAATAAAATGTTTTATTTTAAAGTAGTAAATTTATCAAATGCCTTTGTTTTCACAGTTTATTAAATATGTCAAATGCTCTTGTTTTCATGCTTTATGGAAATTTAACATTTCCTTTTTACTTCTTTGTCTTCTTGCAGGGAATACATTGGGAAAAAGAAGTTGCAAATTTGCAGTTTCATTAAATTTACCATGCTATTTATATTTTTAGTCAATGCCATGCAATCACATTTTATCTATATCTCTTGATTTTGTTTTTCTGAAATAAGTTGTTCACATGTCATTTTAGGATAAATTATTCACATTTTGCACCACATATGCATCGCCGAGTAAAAACCTTCAGGATTGGGGGAATAATATTGAGCGCGGGCGAAATCCAAGTAAATCACAAAATATAATAAAATTGTCAAATGACGATATTTTCATATTTTCTAGGAATATACTCATTTGTATTCCTTGTTATGTTTTAGTGTCTTTTGCATGAGGCGAAATATTTTGGGAAAAAGAATTGCACTTAGTATGCTAAGCTACGCAATGAGGTAAGCCTCATTTAATTTATCAAGTCATTTACCTACTAGTTAGTGCCATGAAATTCCCATGTTCAGCTATGAATATTAATTTTGCTTTCCTAAATGAATTGCTTACATGACATATATTCACATGTAAACATAGGTAGTTTGTACGTGAATGATGTGAGCAGGATTGGTGGGGAGGAATTTTAATTAAGATGAAGTTGGATCAAATTAGACTTTGTCCAATTTGTAAACTAAGCACACATTCTTATAAAACTTTTTTAGGCCCACACCTCTACGAAGCTCACATCCACTTATGTTACAACAATGAGTCCAAATTCTCAAAACTCAAGTACTCCAAGCCCAAATTTGAACTCTCCTACACACTTAATCCAAGCCAAGCCCACGTATAAATAAAAAGAAACACCAACCCATTTCTCAAGCTCAGTTTCAAAAATAATCTTTAGTCTAATAAGAAAATTAAACATTTGTTTTGCATATAGTAGCTCTGTTGACGTCGAAGAGCATTGTAGTGAGTACAAATAATTTTTCTAAAATTCATCAAAAAAAAATAATAATAATAATAATAATTTTTCTAAAAAGAAAAAGTATCAGCTGAATAAAAGAATATTTTCTCTTCTTTATTTCATCACGCGCATGCTCGCTCTCTATCTCTCTTCTCATCAAAGAACAAATGGAAACAACTCTACTCTCATAGGCAAAATTATACATACAACTTGAACAAAAAACAAAAATAAAAGAGGAAATGAAATTACAAAATACAATCTCTCACAAACTAGAGCAATCAGAATAATAAAAAAATAAAAAAATCAGCCTTTATGTTAGCGGATATAAACTACAATAGATCTGGGCAAAACACAAGACTGAAAACGGAATGAAAAAAAAAAATACAATCTTTTCGCATAATCTAGACAATGAATGATTAAAACACCGCCACGTACGTGATTTTCTCTCCCTTGGGGGGAAAAAAATACCGATTTTCCTCTCTTGGCAATTTGATCCTCTCTTTTTCTCTCCCTTTCTCTCTCTTTTGCTCATGATAGGTGTATGGATATTAATAATTAAAGTTTTAAGGCATAATTTAAGGGATAATCTCTTAAAAGTCACTGTTAACAAAATGAATATTAAATTTTTAATGAATAGCTTTCTTATTTTGTATTTGGGATTTATTTTTTTTGTATATGTGTGTATTTATAGCATGTGCAAACTTAGGATAGAGATTTATTTTATGCTGCATCTTAGAAGAAGCAAACACGCTAGTTAACAAGTTCAATCTTTCACAAAATAATAAATTCAAAAAAAAAAAAAAAAGTTCCAGAAAACCGTACCTCTTCCTGCTCCAAAGGTTCAACGGTTGAAACAATGTTAGGTAAGGAACTTGCCTGCAACAAAGCCTATTAGGCTTCTTTACAAACATGAAAAACCATCTTTTATCTAGGTACCTGAGCCTCATAATTTTCCAAATCTCTTATAGTACAATTGAGAAAGTATTATTTTCTTCCCCTAACAAACACCTATTAGGTACCTTTCCTAGAAAGTGAATTAAGATAAGTTGCAGGTTCCTAATCTTTGCACAAAATATGATCTGGCCAGAATCATGATTACTTGATATTCAATATAAAGCTAAATATTGGATACCTTCTCAGATGTGGTCTGATGAATTGCTTCATCAAATAGTTTCCTTCAAATGAAAAAATAAACAAATGTTTCAATTGGGTATTTGTATACGTTTATATGTGCTTCAACAAATAGATTGAACTTTCTGTACATACCTTCCTTTCAGTGCAGAAGCCAGACAATTGGCTTTCTTTTCAAAAAGATGCACTTTTGAAGCTGTATGTTTCTTCACAGTAGTGGAAACACTTCTAGGTAGAATATTCTTCTTATGTGAAGAAGGCACCATTGGTCTTGTTGAACTTTTGGCTTTCTTTGTGGAGTCCACTGCACCCCGATTGATACCTAGACAAGACCAAGATGCTAAACTTACCATGTACACAAAATCTTGGCAAAAGGATGGGTTCTACACACAAAAAATGAAGTACTTTAAAAAAAAAAAGGTTCAAAAAGCAATAAAATAGAGTGCTTCATTAGGTGAACATCAAAAGCATTACCAAGCAAGTGATCATTATAATTCTGTTCAGCCCACCCAAAGAATCTTTTAACATGTGAGTAAGCTTGCTTTCCCAATAAGGTACATGGCTTTCGTTGGCATTCAGTGAATAAACGACATTATGTATGGCATATATGGATCGATTAATTTTGGTACTTTCAACAAGATTAAGGTCATCAACACTCTTTCTTCTGGCATCTTCATACCCTGGCAAAGGTAGTAAAGCACCAACCAGGGTTTGAAAATAATAAAAATTATAATTTCAACAAAGTGCTAAATTTGGGATGTCAATAGAAAAACCTGCCAAGTCAATGAAATTCATCTTGCCGACAAGACAAATGTCATCATTTTTACTGGGAGACACAAGATGTATTATTAAACCCCTATGGTTCCTACAAGGAAGTTCACCTGCTATTTTTTGAACTGATTTACGCGAACCACACATGCTGGCATGTAGTTTGCGAAATTCTGTAACAAATTTGACTGGAACTTGGAAAACTAAAAAATAGGCATTGCAAATAGGGTTACATAAAACACATCATTACATTTTCATCTAATTAAATTAATAGGAAAACAGCTTATGTTATGACTTGCCTGAGAAAGTCCTTTATGTTGAATTTTTCCTTTATATACCAATATAGAAATTGTTGGCTGTTTTGGATCCAAAAGATCATACACATGCTCCTGATAAACCTCATAGAAAGATATAGTAACCAAATTCCCATTTTGCTCAGCCATAGAAAGAATTTCAACTATGGCTAGTGTAGCCAAACCTGGTTTCTCATCAGAGCCCTTCAAAATTGAATAGTTCATCATAAGTCAAACACAAATCCTAGAAATATATATATATATATATATATTAATAAATGCCAGGGAAAACTTGGAGACAGAAGAAACAAAATTATTAAAATCCAACCTGAATTACAAAAGTCTTTCCACTCCCTCTTGCTCCACACGCGATAACAGTGGAGTTACATTCTTCTAAAACCCCAAAAATCAAGGGCTTTACCTCCCTTGAGAATATCAAATCATTGTCTTCATTTTGCTCGTAATAGTAATTAACTCCATAGGACTCTTTACGATTGCAAGAGAAGACAAGAAACTATACTTAATTACCATAATCCTATGGTTTTGTTACAACAAAAACCAAGAAAGAGAGAGAAGACTTGCAAAGGCCTTGGGAACCCTTGGACAGGTTGAAGCCTTCGCAAGATTGTGAGGGAGCAAGTTCCCACGGTATGTTTTCTAATGGAGACAAGACTTGATAAGGAGGGTTTTGAAAAGTTGTATGGAAATTTACCATTTTAGAATAAGATCATTGTAAAACACCAAGATTCTGGGGGAGGTTTAGCTTTTTTGTGGAAGAATGATGTTAGTTTGGAGGTTATAAATTTCACTGTCAACCATGTTTTGGTTAAAGTCACGGAAGAAGATGGTTTTATTTGGTACTTGACTGGATTCTGTGGGTGGCCGGAAGCACAGTAGAAAGAAAAATCATGGAGATTATTGAAATACTTACAGACATTTGTAGTGGGACCATGGGTTGTAATAGGAGATTTTAATGCATATTTACACGCTTCGGAGAAGAAGAGTGCAAGACAGCCACAAATTTCAAAGATTGAAGCTTTTAGGGAGACTTTGAATTCTTGTCACCTTCAAGACCTAGGATTTTAAGGGGTATCCTTACACTTGGAGCAACAAGAGACCCGGGAAAGCTAATACCAAGATTTGGCTTGATAGAGGTGTTGCCAATAAAGAATGGACCAACAAACTTCAGTTGAGTAAAATTATGCATTTGTCAACACATGAATCAGACCACCTTCCAATTTTGCTACATGTTCAATCTTATTCCCAACCAAGGCAGCAATGTGGGAGAAGCTTCAAGTTTAAGGAATCCTAGTTGCTTCAGTCTGAATGTGAAAATGTTATTCAAGAGGCTTGGGGGAAGGCAGGAGATGATAGGGTTGGGTTGGCAGCAGTATAGGACAAAATAGAGGTTTGTGGAGAGGAACTCATGGCTTGGGGTTCACCTATAACTGATCTGGATTCCATTGCCATCAAAGAACTTCAGAAGCAGCTGGATAGATTGAATGAGGCCCAACCTACTGAAGCTTCCAAAGCCGAATATTTGAGTTTGAGTAAAAGGATGGATGAGCTTCTACAAAAGTAAGAAATACATTGAGCCCAACAGTCTAGAATAAATTGGCTAAAGCATGGGGATAAGAATACAAAGTTTTTTCATGCCAAAGCAACACAAAGAAGTAAAAATCATATTAGAGGTATCTGAAATACACAAGGGCAGTGGGTGGAGGATTTGGAGGAGGTGATTGAGGTAGCTTTAGCCTACTTTGATAACCTTTTTTCATGCAAGAGTGAGAGATCAGATGGATGAGTGCCTGAATGCAGTGCAGAATATGGTGACTAATTACGAAAAAGCCATGGGAATTGAGTGATGGAAACAAAAACTAGAAACACATCCAAACACACTACTCAGCCATGAGACCCACCAATTTTGAGTTATGAGTGATGGAAACAAAGTTATGGGTGATGAAAATTGAAAATCCAAACAACCCCTAAATCACTCTCTCTATTCTAATTTTCTTTTGCACTACTAAGCTTTTGTTTGGATGCTAAGAAAAGTAGAAAATCGTGTAAGGAATAAGTTAACTTAGAAAGTTAGTATCTGTATATTTCCTTGGAAAATGTAAATTTATGGCAAATGGATACTGTGTGTTTTTCAATTCTTGTTAGGGTTTTGATTTTTGAGTGACTGATTTTTATTATAGTTAAATATTTAAAGCTATAAAGGTGCCATAAAATTGATCTTAGATTATGTAGGCTCCATTTGATTTTATTTTGGACAGATAAGCTTTGTTTGGATTCTAAGAAAAACCAGAAAATTGAGTAAGGAGTAAGTTAACTTAGTGTCTGTTTGATTGCTAGGAAAATGAAAATTTGTTTGAATGACTCTGTTTCTTCAATTCTTGTTAAGGTTTTTTAACCAAAACAAAAAAAAAAAATTCTTGTTAGGGTTTTGAGTGACTGATTTTTATTAAAATTAAATATTTAAAGCTATCCAAGTGCCCTAAAATTTATCTTAGATTAAATGGGCTCAATTTGGTTTATCATAACTATAATTGAGAAAGATATGATTTTAGTTTTGAGTTTTGGGTTATAATTTAATCACTAGGATTAATTTATTAGCGCTGTTATATAGGCACCATTTTATGTTTTCTGATATGATATCCTTGTTTCTTGCAACAAATGGAGGATTAGGATTGTGTTCATGAATTTTTGTGATTATCTTAGAAACATAAAGAATTTTCATTCCTTTAATGTTTCTTCTTCGAGTACTCGATAAAACAAGTAATAACTTGTTGATTTAGTTGAATAACAGTACTTTCAAACATAAAAATTCAATTGCTTATTTCTTCTTTCTCTTTCTTGGTTTGTTGTAACAAAACCACAGGATTATGGTAATTAAGTATAGTTTCTTGTCTTCTCTTGCAGTCGTAAAGAGTCCTGTGAAGGTAATTACTGTTACGAGCAAAATGAAGACAATGATTTGATATTCTCAAGTGAGGTAAAGCCCTTGATTTTTGGGGTTTTTAAAGGATGTAACTCCACTATTATCGCGTGTGGAGCAAGAGGGAGTGGAAAGACTTTTGTAATTCAGGTCGGATTTTAATCATTTTGTTTCTTCTATGTCTCCAAGTTTTCCCTGGCATTTATTAATATATATATATATATATATATATATAGGATTTATGTTTGACTTATGATGAACTATTCAATTTTGAAGGGCTCTAATGAGAAACCAGGTTTGGCTACACTAGCCATAGCTGAAATTCTTTCTATGGCAGAGCGATGGGAATTTGGTTACTATATCTTTCTATGAGGTTTATCAGGAACATGTGTATGATCTTTTGGATCCAAAATAGCCAACAGTTTCTATATTGGAAGATAAAGGCAAAATTCAACATAAAAGACTTTCTAAGGCAAGTCATAACATAAGCTGTTTTCCTATTAATTTAATTAGATGACAATGTAATGATGTGTTTCTTGTAACCCTATTTGCAATGCCTCTTTTTTATTTTTCCAGGTTCCCGTCAAATCTATTACAGAATTTCACAAACTACATGCCAGCATGTGCAGTTCGCATAAATCAGTTCAAAAAATAGCAAGTGAACTTCCTCGCAAGAACCATAAGGGTTTAATAATACATCTTGTGTCTCCTAGTAAAAATGATGACATTTGTCTTGTAGGCAAGATGAATTTCGTAGACTTGGCAGGTTTTCTATTAACATCCCCAATTTAGCAATTTGTTGAAATTATAATTTTTATTATTTTCAAACCCTGGTTGATGCTTTACTGCCTTTGTCAAGGTATGAGGATGCCAGAAGAAAGAGTGCTGATGGCCTTAATCTTGTTGAAACTACCAAAATTAATCGGTCCATATATGCCTTACATAATGTCGTTTATTCACTGAATGCCAACGAGAGCCATGTACCTTACCAGGAGAGCAAGCTTGCTCACATGTTAAAAGATTTTTTGGGTGGGCTGAACAGAATTTTAATGATCACTTGCTTGGTAATGCTTTTGATGTTCACCTAATGAAACAGTCTAGTTTATTGCTTTTTGAACCTTTTTTTTTTTTTTAAGTACTTCATTTTTTTGTGTGTAGAACCCATCCTTTTGCCAAGATTCTGTGTACATGGTAAGTTTAGCATCTTGGTATTGTCTATGTATCCATCGGAGTGCAATGGACTCCACAAAGAAAGCCAAAAGTTCAACAAGACCAATGGTATCTTCTTCACATAAGAAGAATATTCTACCTAGAAGTGTTTCCACTACTATGAAGAAACATACATCTTTAAAAGTGCATCTTTCTGAAAAGAAAGCCAATTGGTCCTGTCCATGACTGGCTATCATCCCCAGTCTCCTCATCGTCTTTAGTGGGAGGATCCAAATTGTTTTTCTCCCTTGTCTAACTTGGATAGGGAGGTGGATCCTTGGTCAGAGGAGGAGGAAGTCTTTTCGAGGGCCTCTCGCATAAGTGACAAACAGGGGTGTGTTTCCCAAACAGGTATGGTGTTGTCTGGTGCTGTGTTTGCAGATGGGTTACTAAATGGTGAGTATGAGCTTCTATATCTTCCATGGGAACAAAGTGGGGTTAACACTAGTTGTTCTATTAGTGGGGAGAAAGAGCATTGTCCTCTAGAGTGTGTACTGCTGTCTCGGTGCGATCCTAGAGTATCGAAGGACTCCACCGAGTTCGAGCCTTTACCAACAACTTCGAGATACCTAGGACCTCGCGATTCCACCGTGATTCTCGAATCGTCCCCAAGATGCCTGTCTTTTTTCCTATCGGGATGAGAAACCATCGAAATAGAGGCGAGAAGCTCCGTGACTTGATAGGTAAGAGAACTATTACTAAAAATCGACGATTTGGCGACCATCAGAGCCTCAAAAATCGCCATCTATGCCATTCCAGATAACCGCGACCATCAGAGCCTCAAAAACCGCCATCTATGCCATTCCAGATAACCCCAAACTCTCGCCCAAACTACTCACACTCTGATCGCGGGTCAAGGTCCCTATTAAGACACTTGGATAGGATATTTGATCCTCCTCCAAGTGGGCCTTTCCTTTTGGGTTAGCCACTTGGGCTTTGTTCTGCCCAGACAAGCTTTTTGTAACCTCAGGCCCACCTTTATTGGGTCGTTGAAATTCATTTTGGTCCAGCCAAGAGACAACACGTCTTCCCTCATTAGATTTAAACACACTCAAGGCCAAGTTGGCAAAATTCAACTTAAAAATAAAAGCATGTGTGGACATTAACGGTAGAATGTCCTCTAATCACGTTATGCCCCAAAATAACTCAAGAATTAAAACAAATTCCTTGTCTTCTGTTGATTGCCATAATTGATAATTTTTTCCCCATTTTGGCCACCGCCAGCCATCGGACTACCACCAACAGCACTATCAGAAGTCATCCCTTCCAAGAACACAATTTTCTCACCCAATATGAACTTGTCTAATTCTTTCTGATACAAACACCACCCAGAACGATTAGAGTTAGCAGGTATCATAACACAACCACAACGAGCTCCACCATAGTACATAGCTATATCCACAAAAAGGCTAACCTTATTCGATCTACCATAGAATTCGAAAAACTTATTGTTTTTTCTATAACACTTGCACAATAAATCCTTCCCCAGAACCCAATCTCGTATATCCATTCAAATCATTTACACTCCACCCATATGGAACTTTTGATATTCCAACAACTTTCATGAATAGCATAAGAATCAGCCTGCCCATCATCAAAAGAGAGAATTTTTTTTTTTGCATCTATACGAAAAGAACCCTTACTGCCCCATCTGCCACTCGGAGAAGGTTTAGGTTAGATAATGAAGGATGAGATAGTAAGGGTGGGATAGTCGGTGAAGGTGGACAAAAAAGGTGATATGGAATAAAGCCAAAAGGTGATGGAAATTATGTTGGGAAAAAACCAGGAAATTGAGGAGATGGCTGGTTAATTGAGGGTTGTAGAAAGGGAAACCAAGGTGGGGAGTGGTGGTGACTGTGAGGTAAGGTGGGGAGGGAGGGAGGGAGGGGCAGCGTAGGGCTCATGAGGAAAGAAAAGAAGGGGGAGGGGGTGTGTAGATAAAATCTCTTTCATTAGGAATATGTTCTACAAACCCGAGTTTAGGCTCCAATCAAGAAATGAAATCCCAATTTTTGTGCATAGTTTTGTGTGTTTATATAAAGAATGGGCAAACTTAGGGTAGAGATTCATTTTATGCTACACTTTAGGGTTTAGGTTTAGAGGTGTCGACTGAAGAGGGTTTAGGGGTTTAGGGTTTAGGGCACAAAAGCATTGTATGAGAAATAGGTGTTTAGAATATTATTGTGCTTAAACGCATTATTCACAAGGGTAATTCAAACAAATTTTCTAAGTTAAACAAGGAAAAATAACTTTATGGTAAAAAAGATATCATCAGAGCACAAAAGCATTGTATGAGAAAATAATTCATACCCATTATCAAAATCTCAAAATGTTCAACAAAAATTCAATCAGAATCACAAAATGAAGCGAATTGAAAAAGAGAGAAATGGGAGAAGAGTACCTTACGGTGAGCAAGGTACTTTGTTGAAAAATATAACCACACCCAAATTATTTAAAGATAACAGACTATTAAATTAATTGCAGTAGAAAAGGTTTAAATGCAAGCTAAACATAGTTAACAAATTCATAGCATTTACTTCGATCAAGCAAATTATGAGCAATGGGAATTACAAAGCCCCAGATCATAGAGCAATGGTGAACAAGTCAAAAACAAAGGCTGTGAATCGTTACCTTTTGCTATCCCGATTCATCAATGGATATTGGACCAGTTGAGAAGCTTATAAAGTTAGGAAGGCCACCTGTAAACAAGACCCTAATAAATGAAGAGTAGTTTCATATGTTTTCAATCAAAACCTTGAAGTTTCATTCATTGATAGCCTGAATGAATGTAATTTGGAATTTGAGGTCAATTTCACAACCTTTTGATGAAGACCTCAAAGCATTTTGTACAAAATCTGCTCTTTTCCATACAAGCACTAGATCACTTTGATGCATACAAAAATAAAGCCAATCAAATATGTAAATTGGAATTTGAGGTCATTTTCACAACCTTACAATTAAGGCCTAATTTAGGTGTCTTTCCATTGAATGAATTAATTATTTAGCTTCCAAGCACAAAAGGTTGACATATAGAACTAGTCTAAAATGCAAAATTGCATACACTACATGCATTTCTGGTTAAGAATGAAATTAAGCAATGAACGTATTGCTAGTGATGCACTCATGGAAGTTCTCTATTTTGTATGTTCTAATTTATCCTCCTTATTAACTCAACTCACCAGGTTTTGCAATCTTTGCAAAAAAAAAAAATTGTATGCTACTTTCTACCATTTGCTATTTGCTATTTGCTATCTGCTATTGGATTCATTTTAGGCCCAAAGAACACCAAACCCATGCACTCTTTCATTCATCATCAATGAACAAATGATCTATCAATCGCTCTTCTTCTCCTCCAATAATCCTATAAGTTTATAGATTTACTAACCAAAACCCATTATCACTATGTAAATCATGAGAAGATAGAATTTTTACTAACATGAAAAACTTTGTCCCGTCCCAAATAGCCACCACTAAGCTACAAACACATTATTGGTTTAATACCAAAAAGGCAAAACTCTCAAATAGTTCAAGGATTTTCTGAAATTTGAGAATACATCCGGAAATGTAATTGGATTTTTTTTTTTTTTTAATAGTTTGGTAGTTGGGGGTGGGGGGATTTTGTGAACCATCGATCTCTCCATCTCATAACTAATGCAAATGCAGAGTGGTACCTGAAATCTCTTCAAGACTATAGTGAAGATATTTGGAGCCTCATGTATGCCCAACTGCTTCCTAGCTCAAACATATGCAGCACATCTGTACAACAAAGAATATGAACAGATTGTAAGCTATTTCAGTTTGAACCATAAAACTATAAACTTCTACAACACATGGTTACGCTAAAAGTTACTAAACTAAGGTCATCAAACCTTCCACATCTATACATGTTCTCCACCCAAATCTGAGCGGTTGTAAATTGTGTCAAGGCATATTCCTATGACTCAACGCAACCAAATATCTCCAATGTGAGATCCACTTGACCTAGTACATTGATATTGAATTAATCATGGTCATTGTTGGTCAGAAAATAAAAAACAAGCAACACAATAGAGATATTTCATAAGGAACCTTTAAGACAGATACTCAAAGAAAAAAAATGAGCAATAAACACCTTTGATCAAAGACAGCCACCAAAAATCATTCCAGATAACCACATTGAAGGGCCAGAAGGGATTAAGAACACAGGGAAAAAAGCCAGAGAAGCAACAAGCACGAGGGCAAGAACGGGACGGCCAAAGGCAGTGGCTTCCCACTGCATGAGAGGGATGAGAACCTACAATGAAAATGATAGATCTTTAGGATAAAAATTAAGCAAAATGTAGAGTCTCCACATAGCAAAAGTACTTCATAAGGGGTAAAGTTTTGTTATTTTTTAAATATATCCTCTCTTGTTAAGTTATATAGAACAGAGCATGATCGACAAAAGATACTTGCCTACATGGCAAGGTTGAAACTAGAAACAGGGCATCTGAAAATTTTCATGGAAGCTAAATCAGTATGTAGTAAATTTGCAGATTATGGTGATGTCTCAATGCTAAAATATCAGCTCAACTGCTCAAAACTTATGCAAGAGTAGAGATCCTTTTAATGCCCGTTTTAAATTTATTCCTCTGCATTGTTCCTTTCTACAAGTCTATTTACAGAATATAGCAATTTTAAGATGAATTATATGTAGTTAAGATTGACTAGGATGGAACTAATAGATTGGTGTGGCTACCAGCACCAAAGCATGGATTTCAAGTTAAAAGTTATTATAGAGTTCAAAGGATAGGGGTGAGGGAGCTACCCCTTTTTCTTGGAGAAAATTTGGAAAGTTAGAGTTCTACCTAGAGCCGCTTTCTTTACATGGACTGCAAAACTAGGTAAAATATATACATACATACGCATATATATATATGCGTGTGTGTGTGTGTGTGTGACCATCATGAGCACGATGTTCATTTCATTCACTAAAAGTCTTATTACCTATCAAAATAAAAAAGTGTTTGCGTGCATTGATAAGTAGGGTAATTATTAGTTCACACACCTTGTTGCATGCATAATTTATTTTTTGAATTGAAATTGTCATTTGAAGTCACAATTTTAGTTCAAAAACTAAAATGTGTGTACACTGTGTAACAAGAAATGTGTAATAGACACTGCCCTTGATAAGTAATACTAGGGAAAATATTGACAATGTATAATTTGAAAAAAGAGGGAGACAATAGCTGCAGATTGGTGCTATATGTGTAAATTCAATGGGGAGTCCCTAATTCATCTTCTTCTTCATTGTCCTATTGCTAAGGAGTTGTGGAACTTACTATCATGTTAGTTTGGTGTCACTTGGGTCATGTCCAATTCAGTAATTGATATGTTGGCTTCTTGGAAAGGGAATTTGAGCAAGCTCAATAATGGAGAATTTGGATGATAGCTCTGTCATGTCTTGTTTGGTATACTTGGAAAGAGTGGAATACATAGTTCCAAAAGAAAAGAGTTATCTATTCTCTAGACATTATAAGAGAGGACTTCCAATTCCTTCAATTTTTCACAATTAGCTTTTTGGACTTTGTAGATGACTTGTTTTTTTAGATCTTAATCTCTTCTTTCTTTAGTCCCTTTGATGCAGGACAAATTACGGATTTGTCTACGTTTAGTTGTGGTGGGTGTAGGGTAAGAAAGAAGAAGAATTAGAGAGAGTTTAGGGTAAGAAAGAAGAAGAATTAGAAAGAAGTTAGGGCTGTTTAGGGGCTGTGTGAATAGTAACCGTGAACAGTAAGGCCAATGTGCCTATTGCTCAAAACACCCAATTTTATTAATCAACTCATTCTACCCCTTCAATACATTGAGCACCCTATATATATATATATATATATATATATATATATATATAAAGACTCTTACTTGTACTAGTAGTATTAGGATTCCTAATAGTACAAGGACTACTATTTAACCCTAATAAATTAAACCAAAGGCCATATATAAAGACCCATAATTAAATAAGACTCATTAATAAAACCCATGGCCTATAACTATGGCCCATACCCAACAATTCTAAAATTACTAAAATACCCTTGACTCAAGAATAACCAAATAATATATATAAAAACTTAATTAACCACCATGGACACTTATTCTTGGGCTTTGCCTTAGCCCTAGGCTTCCAAAGAGAATATCCTTTCTTTAACCATGTTATGATTCCGCCATCAACTCTCCCCCTCTAAAAATAGCTCGACTCCATCGAGTTAGGAGCTGGACCAAGAATGCCATCAGAAGGCACAATTTTCGGAATAAGGAGGGTAGTCTTCTTTAACTTCAAGTTTGGCATGTGCGTGAGAATGTACTTCTTGTTGCATTCAACAAAAGAATAAGTATTGGCACGACCAGCATGGTGGGCATTGCGATCCCATATCCATGGCTGACCCAAAATTATGTGACAAGGCTTAAGGGGCAGCACATCACACATAACAGTCTCCTTAAGCTTGCCAATTTCAAAGGTGACTAGGCACTGCTTATCAAACTTCAACTTTGTGTTTGTGACCCATGCAACATAATAAGGATTCAGGAGTGGCTCTACTTTTAATCCCAATTTCTGCACTGCATCCTCAGATATTGCATTAATACAACTCCCAGTGTCAATTACCAAAGAACATATTTGTTTCTTGCAATTAACGCGAGTTTGAAAAACCTTTCCCCTATGATAGCAGTCTTCATTCACTTGAACATCTTGGTTAAATGCTGTAAGAAGTGGACGAATGATGCCTAGCATACCCTCATCATTAAGATCTAAGTCGTCAAAGTTCAGTATACCCACATCAGATAGATCTGGGTCTTCAACATTCTCCTTCAGGTTAGCATTGAGAGGTTCACAAATCTCTTCTTGAATTTCGAGTTGCTTGGATCCCATGATTGCCTTTGGAATAGGACTATCCTTTTCAAGCATAGCAACTAGTTTTGAAGGACATTGAAAAGACATATGGCCAAAACCTCCACAATTAAAGCACTTTGCTGTAGAATTAGAACTACTCCCTTGTGATGTAGAAGTATTAGAACGAACATTCTTGTTTGGTTGATAAGAATTACATTTGAGACTTATCAATAGACTTCTCCAAATTAACATCCACAAATGTTCTCTCACCTCTAATATTGCTTGCCACTGGAGCTCTCATTAAGGCCTTCTTTTAATCTCCTCTTCCATTTGGTATTCAATTTGAATTGCATCTGCCATGGTATAAAGCCGACTTGTAGACAAACCCAAAGAAATATTAGGATTCAAACCTTGGCGATACGTAGAAATCATCACATCTTCATTCCATGGGAATCCCGATCTCATAGCCAAGCCATAGAATTTGTTGGTATATTCTTCAATTGAATAACTTCCTTGCACCAACTGTGTAAATTGTAAGTGCGCTCACTGCTTGTAATTAGGTGGTATAAAGTAACGAGTCATAGCACTTCGCATGCCTTCCCACGATCGAATGGCAATATAGTGAGTTTGTTGGTACTTTTCCCACCATATTCTAGCTGTCCCTTTCAGTTTAGCTTCCGCAAAAAAGAGTTTTCGCTCTTCACTTAAGCTATACCATCTGAAAAAGCTTTCAATACTATGTAGCCAATCAAAGAACACCTCCGGATTGCCCTCCCCATAAAAATCACTAACTTCTAGTTTAACACCTCTATCCACATCCATTAATCAAGGCTCCCCATAAGAACGGACCGATGATGGATTGTAAGGCTGATTCCCTTCCATGTAACCAGCACCTTGAAGAGGAAAAACAATATTGGGTTGTGTTTGCTGTGGGTGCACCTGACTAGTGCTTGGAACAAAGGAATTTGTGGAAGAAAAAGGCATTGAACTTGAGGGGAATACAGGGGCTGTACTTGGACCTGATTTGGGGAACTTGGGGTCTTGATCAAAGGTGGTTTCAGCAGAAAATTTGCTAAGAACGATTGCAGACAGCTTATTGAATTCACCTCTCATGGAGGATAAGTCTTCCAATTTTGTCTCAATGGAATTCACCTTCTCACATAACAGATTAAAAGTCTTCTTTGTTATTATTTTAATGAACTCTGTCAAGCAGTTGGCTGAAGAAGATTTCACAAAGAACTTGTGGTAGGATTTTCGCTCTAATACCAAATTGATGCAGGACAAATTACGGATTTATCTACGTTTAGTAATTAGAGGGAAGTTAGGGCTGTTTAGGGGGCCAACATGCATATTGCTCAAAACACTCAATTTTATTAATCCACTCATTCTACCCCTTCAATACATTGAGCACCCTATATATATAAAGACTCTTGTACTAGCAGTATTAGGATTCCTAATAGTACAAGGACTACTATTTAACCCTAATAAATTAAACCCAAGCCCATACATAAAGACCCATAATTAAATAAGACTCAATAAGACTCATTAATAAAACCCATGGCCTATAACTATGGCCCATACCCAACAATTGTAAAATTACTAAAACACCCTTGACTCAAGAATAACCAAATAAAATATAAAAACTTAATTAACTACCATGGACACTCATTCTTGGGCTTTTCCTTAGCCTTAGGCTTCCAAAGAGAATATCCTCTCTTTAACCATGTTATGATTCTGCCATCACCCTTTTGTTTTCGTTGCCATGCTTTGGTATACACCTTGTGTACTATGATAATGCTATATTTTGCACTTTTTTTATTTTTTAAAAAAATTCTATTGCAAATTTTAAAAACTATATTTACAGATAAATTTGATTTTTGAGTTTTAATTAAAAAAATTATTATTATTTTTTTATTTTGAAAAAAAACAACATGGTGATTAGTGATGATCAAGGGCACAAAGTGATGAGATCAAACATTAGGTCATTTCCATTGAGATTCTTTACTGCATTGAATTTAACAGGGTACATTATGCTGTCTTAGTCATACATATTATTGCCAGTTGTTAACAACATTAGAGCAGTGAGATTATCAGAATACTGTGCAGTTGTCAAAATTCTTCGAAGAAAATCCAAATTAAACTATCACTTTTATCATAAAATGCCTCAGGAGATATTTGCTGAATTGGAGTGTCAGCACAGGTATGTATTATCAGTATCAACTCCACCCCCCCCCCCCTTGACCCCTGTGGCTTCTCTCACCCAATAAAATAGCATTGAAAAAATATAGATTAAAGCAGTTGCAGTACAAACAAATTTAAATAAAAAAAATAAAATTGAGAATAAGAAGTACCTTCTGGAAAATAAATGGAACTCCCCATTTCCAGGAAATGAAAAGAAATATTATCACTACCATGCACCATAAAAAGGCCTTGATCCACCACATGAAAGATTTAGTCCTAGCTTCAGCTTGAGGTTGTAAGATATCAGTTTCCACTGAACGCAGTTCATTTGATATGACCAGTCTTGTATATTCACTGTTCTCTCTCACATGATGCCCAGAGTTTGCATGTTTTGCTAACTCAACAGACGAGCTTGTCATCTTTATCAAGAACTCAGAAGGCTAAGAAATTAAAAAAAATAAATAAATAAATAGGGGGAAGCATAAGTGTCATAATAAACAAATGAAAGTACTTGCAAATTAGTCATGTAAAAAGCACAAAAGTTTCACAAGGGGTTAAGAATCCTGAATGATTCATGTCAGGGAATGTGGGAAGTGGAATACTCAAACATCATCTTGTTGAAAACTATATGTATGTAACACCATTTCACATCACATGCAATGTTAGATCATTTTTAAACAGACAAGTCTTTGTTTCCAACTTTAAACTATACTTTTCATATCACTGTTTATGTGATAGGTGGTGGCAAAGTGTGAATACATAAAATGTGTGAAGGATCTGGTAGGAAAGTAATCGATTTCCCAATTGGTCACAATCTAATTACCAGTAAAGTAAATGAAAAACATAGAAGCAAGAGTAAGCTTATTATCTCAATTCAACATGTAGATGTAGTACTGATGAAAAGGCCAAAGGTAAGATAGTAGTAATTGAAGGTTTAATTAAATCCATAGAGAAGATGATCAAGTAGCACTGTATGACTAAAAATAAAGCAGTCTGAGTGACAGCCACAAGTAAGATAGTAAGTAGTATTTGCTTAAAAGGGAGTTTTATACTTATATGATTAATTAAATTCCTTGGAACAACAAACAAAGTAGATATATGCAGATTAGGTTTGGGAGCGTAAGAAGGGCATGGTGATGGTGATAGACAATACAGTAATTGGCAAAAATTTATGAATATACAATGGATTTTCATTGGAAAAGAAGAGAGAATTGAAAGGGAAAAGAGGGTTGTGGGTGGGTCATTTAGGGTAATTTGCAAGCATTTTGATAATTGAAAGTAATGCAAGATCTAAAATTATTGCATTAGAAAGAGATAGCTGCAGTATGTATAGTGGTGGTGATTATGGATCTGTTTGGATTGAACTTATTGTCGTTGAAACTGAAAATTAAAAACTGAAAACACGGTAGTAAAATAATTTTTAAATGTGTGAATAATGCCGTGAGATCTATTTTTAATATTTTTTTAGTATATAAACAGTGTTGCTATAGTTATTAACAGTAATTTTTGTTCTGCACAGTGAATCATGTGAGATTACTGTTCACGTGCAGGAAGAAAAAAAAAAAAAAAAAAAAGTAGAAAACGCGAACTGGAAAACGCGGACGCGCAGACGCAGAGCCCAAACGCCCTCATAATGCAAAAAAGTAATGAATTTTATCCTAAAATCCTAATCCTCCGAACGGCCAAAGTAGTGCTGTGGTCCAAATGATAATAAGTAAGTAAGTAATAATGGGTGGGTTATTTTATTAAAGGAAGGAAGGAATGAATGAACTCCAACGTCGTCTACAACTTCAACTCCTAGTATTTAATTTATTTATAGATTAGTGTTATGTGTTTTGTTGCTGCTAAGAATAGAAACAAGATTAACAAATACTAGCTGACCCAAAATCTTTAAAAAAAAAAAAAAAAAAAAAAGAATTTTACCTTGGAAATACGATTCCCAACGGAGAAAGAGGAGTTGGTGGAGGAGGTCTGCCGCTGGGGTTCCGCCACCAAATTGAGTTGAGTATGAGGAGTATTAGGGGTGTAGAAGTAGAACAGGTGGTTGTGTTGCCTTGTAATTTGCAAACAGAACTTTGAATCAAACTTCAACAACCAAAACCAAACCAACCGAAAAACCAATTTCTTTTCTTTCCTTTCCTTTCCCTTTTTTCTGTTTCTCTTTTGTCCCTCCCTGCCCGGCTGCCCGTTTCATTCTCCGCGTGCCCCCACGCCCACCCAACCTGACTTTTTCACTTTTTCCTCTTTTTATTTTTATTTAGTTTTTAATGACATTAACATTTATTATATATTTATTTTTAAATATCATTTGAATTTTATTAGTTTCTCCAATACGCGGAATTGGTTTGGAACTCCAATTCTTTATTGTTATTATTTCATAAATAAAAAACTTTATCCTTACTTAACTAAAACTCACATTTCTTTTTTTTATTATCTGTAGACGGTATATATTAAGAGAATTCAGAAAGTTAATTATTACTTTTTTTCCTGTAAAAAATACTTCTAAATTAATTAACCAACAACTTAAAAATAAGGTTAAAATAGTAAATTAGAAAAAAAAGTTAATTATTACTTTTTTTACTGTAAAAAATATCCCTACCTAAAACTTTAAAAATGTGGTTAAAATAGTAAATAGAAAAAAATAAAAAATTCATACTTCTATGTTGAAATGTCTTCCCACTTCTAATATACTCCTACTTTTACATTGATTTAAATTCCTACTTCTACTCACTAACTTCCTACAAAATAATTTCTCAAAAAAAAAAAAAAAAACTTCCTACAAAATAGGATTACTCTTTTATTAGTTTTAAAACTTCTCCAATCTACAAAACGCACCCCACGTATTCATTTTTTTTTTACTTCATCACAATGTATTTGTTTTTTTTGTCTTCTTCTTTTTTTTCAATTTTTTTTTTTAATTTCATTACACCCTCAGTTTTTTTTTTTTTTTTTTAGATTAGAAAAATTAGAAATCTCAAATTATAATAAATGCAAATTATTAATCTTTACCGAAAAAAATAAAAAGGCCTCTGAGCACGCGCGTGAGCACGTGCTTCGAGGCTAGTTATTGTTATTATTATTATTTGAATAAAACTTAGATATAGTACATTAGGTGGTGTTTCTTAAGTTTTTCTCTAAAAATTCAGCCATATAATTACTTAATTAAAAAAATATACTTCTATCTCATGAAGAAAAATTTACATGGCTAAATTTTAAAAGGAGAATTTAAGAAACAGCACCTAAATACTATATTTAATCCTTGCCATATATATGTATTAACCTTAAAGGTTTTTTTAAGGCTAAAGTATTTACCCCAAATTACAACCCCAAAATACTATATTTAATTCTTTTTTTTTCTTTTTTTGTTGATACAATATAATTGCCTTTCTAATCTTTTATATAGTTGTCTTGTTTTGGTCAAATTAGTATCCACTTCTCTCCCATTATTTTTTTTCCACAAACTACGATCAATTTTTGTATATTTAGTTGGCTTAATGAGACAATATTCCCTTCCTTTTAAAAATGATTTTTTTTTTTGAAATATAGATATAATAGTATTTCAAACTTATGACAATAAGTTTTATGATAATTGCACTTTATTAACAAAACAAGAGAAAATATCCTTCTCAAAAAAACAAAACAAGACATCTATTGATATATATATATATATATATATATATTGAGAAAAAGACATCTATTGATATTTGGTGTACGATCCTTTGAGTCAAAAATATTTTATTTTAAAATAAGATACCTTACCAATTGAGTTAAATTAAAATCTATTTTAATTAATACTTTATGTTTGAACTTTGTGATGACATTTGAAATTAAAATCTAAATTATATTTTTATATATGGGCCAAATACCCTTTGAAGTTCGATTATAATTCTGCACAATTGTCTGTCAATTTGTGTAAGTTGATATTTCATTTATTAGTGTAAGCCGTAAGGGTAGGAATCAATCTAGAAGTTTGACCCATAAATTTCTATAAACAAGCGCTAAAACAAACCACGCATTAAAGAATTTAAAGTAATGGTTCTTTCTTTCTTATTTTTTATTTTTTATTTTTTAATTCAAAGAGATGATTTAGTAACAAATTCAAACAACCATGCCGCGAGCTGCCTTTAGACACCGTATTGAATTCCTAAAGCGATTTTGATGTGTTTACAAAAAAATATCCATCACAATATTCATGTGCGTACGATAAATCTATGGCACTTGTAGTCTACAACCTATTCCTCACCCAATGATGAGAAACAAATCTTTTTGTTTTCCGTAGGTTTAAGCATGGTTATAAATGAAGTCAGTCATTGTTCAATTAGTAAAATTTTTTATTGTTGAATAAGAGATTTGGGTTTCGATTCTTGCGTATATCAGAAAACCAATTGATGTTTTGCTTTGACGATATAAAGCATTGATGACGTTAGAGGTTAATGAATTTGTTACATTTGCTGCTTTCTAGGTATGCAAGGTCAAAAATGAGGAAGTCTTAGAAGAAGAGGGGCACACGCACAAGTTGACACGTTTCAAACAGTTTTCTATTGAAATTTAATTGACCATACTTAGTAATTGCTCCTCTTACTCTTTAAGTTTAAATTATGAGTTTTCGAAACTCAAATGTGTAAAAAAAAATTGCAGCTTTAAGGATTATTACAAGATAGTGATTCAACCGTTCTATTATGAGTTTTGACTAAGATTGTGTTGGTTGTAATTTTTCATCTTTGTCATCTTCAATTTCTCTTCACACATCTTAGTGAGACATTGCCATCCTTGATACATATCGTTCCACTAAAATAAAAAAAATGACAATCTCCAAAGAGAACTTTATGGGCATCAACTATTTACTAAGAACATATGCAATAGAGGCAATCTTGAACTCTTACCAGAAATGACCAATCCATCTACATTCCAAACAACAATTACGAGCCCATAAGCAAAAGGAAGACGTAAAAAAGCCCAATTCAATTAATACTTAAGTGAAAGTGTCCAAAGATTGCTAGCTGCACATACGGAAGGATGGTCCAATTGAGATGGCATAGCCCGATTTTGGCTGTAGTCATTTCAACTTTCAGGGCGTTTGATTGGCATCAACCAAATGGTGAGGATTAAAGAATGATCCACTATAAACAACAAAATTCTCTGGAATTAAAGTAGGAAAAAATGGGACAACAACAAATTCATAGACATAAACGTATAGAGACAATGATAGAGACGAATATAAAATGATTTGTCAACTTATTTTACTATTTAGTTTATTTTTATTACTATTTATAAATTTCATTGTACTTTTTAGTATTATTTATGGTCCTACTGTACTATTTTAGATAACTTTTACCTTTATTTTTGGTATCTTTAACAAAAATTTTTAATTTCAACAAAATAAATAGATCTCAAATTGTTTAAAAAAATAAATGATTCCAAAAAAAAAAAAGGGGAAAAATTTTGCAAAATAAATGCCGAAATTTGTATTTACTTTCACGATACTTTTAGGCCAATTTTGGCAGAGAAGGGGGCCCGCATAATTTGGCATTTTGAATACTAAAAATTAGGTCCACATAATCCATAATACAAAAATGATGTTGTGCCTGTCCAATGTGTTGCACTGCTTGCTTGAGGCCTGCCACTTTTTGCTACTGATTAAACAAGCCACACATAAGCCTATTGTGTGTTATTATTATTATTGTTTATTAAGCCATGTCCACTTTTTTTCTTTTCTTTACTGTAGCACAAAAATTATGACTTATCTTATCAACATGCTAATTACGGGTTTTTCTAAAATCAATAGTCCGTTTGGTAAGAGATTTTTAGTAACATTATTTAAATATTGTGAAAATACATGTGAGTAAAAAAATATTATGAAAATATGTGTACGGTTGTTTAAACAAAAAAAACTGTTGTTTAAACAACAGTACCAAATAGGCCCCAAAATATGAAATCTTGTATTTTCCATTATGTTTATTAAGTTTTTTATTCTTAGAAAAAATCTATTTGAATTTGCTTTTGTTGATTTCATCTTCATATGTGCTATTTTTAGCTATTCTCCTACAAATTCAATCATCTCACTCAAACTAATGAGTCTCTTGTGCACGTAAATGACTCTAGTTACATATTTAAAGAGCTTTTTTTTTTTCCTCCTAAATATTTGTTTTCATATGGATGCTCTTTAAGCCTTAATATCCATTTCTATATTATAATGAACAATAATATCAGTATATATAGTAGGTTAAACCCTATACTAATAGATTTTTAGTATAAGTAGGAAACTTGTCTTGCACATATAAAATAATTTAGCTTGGGTCTATATTATTGGACTAAAAATAGAAGCTCTGAATGAGTTCTTTCAAAAACATTCTGGCCGCGTCTAAAAGTTCCTTACCGTTCAAAAGTTATCATCCAAACGGTGACCGAAGGTCACTTTTCAATACATTTTCTAAACAATTACGTCTCATGAATAACTAGCCACAAACGTTTTTTTTACCCAAAATTTGATTTCAAGATTACTTATCTCGTAATATAGGAGAAATAGTTCCAAGCCAAATTCATGAGCGAAATGTTAAACTTCCATTTTTACGCCCCCTCCAACCGCATATATTTGGAATTCCAATTTTGGGTAACACGGTGGGATTGATTCAAATGACAATAACTCTCTCGATTTCCAACGTAAACATAAAAAATTTGTGTTCAAATTGAAGCTCCGAATGTGTACTTTATACAACATTGAGGTCACATTTAAAAATTTCTTACCGTTCAAAAGTTATTGTCGAAATGGTGACCAAAGGTCACTTTTCAACACATTTTCTAAGCGATTACGGCTGGTGAATAACTAGCCACTAACGTTTTTTTTACCCAAAATTTGATTTCAAGATTATTGATCTCGCGATATAGGAAAAATATTTCCAACCGAAATTCGTGTGCGAATCATTAAACTTCCATTTTTATGCCCCTCCATCGGCTCATAATTGGAATCTGTATTTCGAGTGACTTGGTGGGACTGATTCAAACGACAATAACTCTCTCGATTTCCATAGAAAACATAAAAATTAGTGTTAAATTTCAAGCTTCGAATGTGTACTTTCTAAAACATTCAGGTTGCGTCTAAAAATTCCTTACCGTTCAAAAGTAATTGTCGAAACGGTGACAGAAGGACACTTTTCAACACATTTTCTAAGCGATTACGGCTCCTGAATAACTTGCCACAAACGTTTTTTTTCCCAAAAATTTGACTTCATGATTATTGATCTCGCGATATAGGAAAAATATTTCCAAGCCAAATTCATGTGCGAATCGTTAAAATTCCATTTTTACGCACCTCTATGTACACATAATCGGAATCCGTATTTCGGGTAACTTAGTGGGACTGATTCAAATGACAATAACTCTCTTGATTTCTATCAAAAAAACACAAAATTTGTGTACAAATAGAAGCCCCGAATGAGTACTTTCTATATCATTTAGGCCGCATCCAAAAGTTCGTTACCGTTCAACAGTTATTGTCCAAACGGTGACAGAAGGTCACTTTTCAACTCATTTTCTAAGAGATTACGTCTCGTGAATAACTAGCCACAAACATTTTTTTTACCCAAAATTTGATTTCAAAATTATTGATCTCGCAATATAGGAAAAATATTTCCAAGCCAAATTCGTGTGCGAATCGTTAAACTTCCATTGTTACGCCCCTCCATCTGCACATAATTGGAATCTGTATTTCAGGTAACTCGGTGAGAATGATTAAAATGACAATAACTCTCTTGATTTCTATCGAAAAAATACAAACTTTGTGTTCAAATAGAAGCTCTGAATGAGTTCTTTCAAAAACATTCTGGCCGCGTCTAAAAGTTCCTTACCGTTCAAAAGTTATCATCCAAACGGTGACCGAAGGTCACTTTTCGACACATTTTCTAAACAATTACGTCTCATGAATAACTAGCCACAAACGTTTTTTTTACCCAAAATTTGATTTCAAGATTATTTATCTCGTAATATAGGAGAAATAGTTCCAAGCCAAATGTTAAACTTCCATTTTTACGCCTCCTCCAACTGCATATATTTGGAATTCCAATTTTGGGTAAGACGGTGGGATTGATTGAAATGACAATAACTCTCTCGATTTCCAACGTAAACATAAAAAATTTGTGTTCAAATTGAAGCTCCGAATGTGTACTTTATACAACATTGAGGTCACATTTAAAAATTCCTTACCGTTCAAAAGTTATTGTCGAAATGGTGACCAAATGTCACTTTTCAACACATTTTCTAAGCGATTACGGCTGGTGAATAACTAGCCACTAACGTTTTTTTTACCCAAAATTTGATTTCAAGATTATTGATCTCGCGATATAGGAAAAATATTTCCAACCGAAATTCGTGTGCGAATCATTAAACTTCCATTTTTATGCCCCTCCATCGGCTCATAATTGGAATCCGTATTTCGAGTGACTTGGTGGGACTGATTCAAACGACAATAACTCTCTCGATTTCCATAGAAAACATAAAAATTAGTGTTAAATTTCAAGCTTCGAATGTGTACTTTCTAAAACATTCAGGTCGCGTCTAAAAATTCCTTACCGTTCAAAAGTAATTGTCGAAACGGTGACAGAAGGACACTTTTCAACACATTTTCTAAGCGATTACGGCTCCTGAATAACTTGCCACAAACGTTTTTTTTCCCAAAAATTTGACTTCATGATTATTGATCTCGCGATATAGGAAAAATATTTCCAAGCCAAATTCATGTGCGAATCGTTAAACTTCCATTTTTACGCACCTCTATGTACACATAATCGGAATCCGTATTTCGGGTAACTCAGTGGGACTGATTCAAATGACAATAACTCTCTTGATTTCTATCAAAAAAAACACAAAATTTGTGTACAAATAGAAGCCCCGAATGAGTACTTTCTATATCATTTAGGCCGCATCTAAAAGTTCGTTACCGTTCAAAAGTTATTGTCCAAACGGTGACAGAAGGTCACTTTCCGACATATTTTCTAAGCGATTATGTCTCGTGAATAACTAGCCACAAACATTTTTTTTACCCAAAATTTGATTTCAAAATTATTGATCTCGCAATATAGGAAAAATATTTCCAAGCCAAATTCGTGTGCGAATCGTTAAACTTCCATTTTTACGCCCCTTTATCTGCTTCTAATTGGAATCCGTATTACGGGTAACTCGGTGGGATTGATTCAAATGGCAATAACCCTCATGATTTCCACTAAAAAACTACAAAATTTGTGTTCAAATTCAAGCTCGGAATGTGTTCTTTCGAAAACATTCAGGCTGCGTCCAAAAATTCCTTACCGATCGAAAGTTATTGTCGAAACGGTGACCGAAGGTCACTTTTCAATGCATTTTCTAAGCGATTACATCTCGTGAATTACTAGACACAAACGTTTTTTTTACCCAAAATTTGATTTCAAAATTATTGATCTCGCGATATAGGAGAAATATTTCCTACCCAAATTCGTGTGCAAATCGTTAGACAACCTTTTTTATGCCCCTCCATCGACACATAATTGGAATCCGTATTTCAGATAACTCGTTAGGACATATTCGGACGACAATAACTCTCTTGATTTCCACCGAAAACATAAAACATTATGTTCGAATTGAAGCTCTGAATGTGAAGTTTCTAAAACGTTCAGGCCGCGTCTAAAAATTCCTTACCGTTCAAAAGTTATTGTCGAAATGGTGACCAAGGTCACCTTTCAACACATTTTCTAAGCGATTACGTCTCGTGAATAACTAGCCCCAAACGTTTTTTTATCCCAAAATTTGATTTCAAGATTATTGATCTCGCGATATAGGAGATATGTTTCCAAGCCAAATTCGTGTGCAAATCGTTAGTCTTCCCTTTTTACGCCCCTCCATTGGCACATAAATGGAATCCGTATTTCAGGTATCTCGGTGGGACTAATTCAAAGGAAAATAACACTCTTGATTTCCACCAAAAAACAACAAAATTTGAAATCAAATTCAAGCTCCGAATGTCTTCTTTTGAAAACATTCAGGCCGTGTCCAAAAATTCCTTACCGATCAATAGTTATTGTTGAAACGGTGACCGTAGTCACTTTTTAACACATTTTCTAAGCGATTACGGCTCGTGAATAACTAGCCACAAACATTTTTTTTAACCCAAAATTTGATTAGAGGATTATTGATCTCGCGATATAGGAGAAATATTTCCAAGCCAAACTCTTATGCGAATCGTTAGACTTCCATTTTTACGCCCCTCCATCGGTAGATAATTGGAATTCATATTTTGGATTAATCGGTGGGACTGTATCAAAGGATAATAACTCTCTCGATTTCCATCGAAAACATAAAAAATTCGGGGTCAAATTGTAGCTCTGAATGTGTACTATCTAAAACATTCAGGCCATGTCCAAAAATTCCTGACCGTTCAACAGTTATTGTCGAAACAGTGACAGGGGTCTCTTTTCAACTCATTTTCTAAGAGATTACGGCTCGTGAATAACTAGCCACAAACTTTTTTTTTTATCCAAAATTTGATTTCCAGATTATTTGTCTCGCGATATAGGAAAAATATTTCCAAGCCAAATTCGTGTGCGAATCGTTAAACTTCCATTGTTATGCCCCTCCATCTGCACATAATTGGAATCTGTATTTCAGGTAACTCGGTGAGAATGATTAAAATGACAATAACTCTCTTGATTTCTATCGAAAAAATACAAACTTTGTGTTCAAATAGAAGCTCTGAATGAGTTCTTTCAAAAACATTCTGGCCGCGTCTAAAAGTTCCTTACCGTTCAAAAGTTATCATCCAAACGGTGACCGAAGGTCACTTTTCAACACATTTTCTAAACAATTACGTCTCACGAATAACTAGCCACAAACGTTTTTTTTACCCAAAATTTGATTTCAAGATTATTTATCTCGTAATATAGGAGAAATAGTTCCAAGCCAAATTCATGAGCGAAATGTTAAACTTCCATTTTTACGCCCCCTCCAACCGCATATATTTGGAATTCCAATTTCGGGTAACACGGTGCGATTGATTCAAATGACAATAACTCTCTCGATTTCCAACGTAAACATAAAAAATTTGTGTTCAAATTGAAGCTCCGAATGTGTACTTTTTACAACATTGAGGTCACATTTAAAAATTCCTTACCGTTCAAAAGTTATTGTCGAAATGGTGACCAAAGGTCACTTTTCAACACATTTTCGAAGCGATTACGGCTGGTGAATAACTAGCCACTAACGTTTTTTTTACCCAAAATTTGATTTCAAGATTATTGATCTCGCGATATAGGAAAAATATTTCCAACCGAAATTCGTGTGCGAATCGTTAAACTTCCATTTTTATGCCCCTCCATCGGCTCATAATTGGAATCCGTATTTCGAGTGACTTGGTGGGACTAATTCAAACGACAATAACTCTCTCGATTTCCATAGAAAACATAAAAATTAGTGTTAAATTTCAAGTTTCGAATGTGTACATTCTAAAACATTCAGGTCGCGTCTAAAAATTCCTTACCGTTCAAAAGTAATTGTCGAAACGGTGACAGAAGGACACTTTTCAACACATTTTCTAAGCGATTACGGCTCCTGAATAACTTGCCACAAACGTTTTTTTTCCCAAAAATTTGACTTCATGATTATTGATCTCGCGATATAGGAAAAATATTTCCAAGCCAAATTCATGTGCGAATCGTTAAACTTCCATTTTTACGCACCTCTATGTACACATAATCGGAATCCGTATTTCGGGTAACTCAGTGGGACTGATTCAAATGACAATAACTCTCTTGATTTCTATCAAAAAAACACAAAATTTGTGTACAAATAGAAGCCCCGAATGAGTACTTTCTATATCATTTAGGCCGCATCTAAAAGTTCGCTACCGTTCAAAAGCTATTGTCCAAACGGTGACAGAAGGTCACTTTTCAACATATTTTCTAAGCGATTACGTCTCGTGAATAACTAGCCACTAACATTTTTTTTACCCAAAATTTGATTTCAAGATTATTGATCTCGCGATATAGGAAAAATATTTCCAAGCCAAATTCGTGTGCGAATCGTTAAACTTCCATTTTTACGCCCCTTTATCTGCTTGTAATTGGAATCCGTATTACGGGTAACTCGGTGGGATTGATTCAAATGGCAATAACCCTCATGATTTCCATAGAAAACTACAAAATTAGTGTTAAATTTCAAGCTCGGAATGTGTTCTTTCGAAAACATTCAGGTCGCGTCTAAAAATTCCTTACCGATCAAAAGTTATTGTCGAAACGGCGACCGAAGGTCACTTTTCAATGCATTTTCTAAGCGATTACATCTCGTGAATAACTTGCCACAAACATTTTTTTTCCCAAAATTTTGACTTCATGATTATTGATCTCGCGATATAGGAGAAATATTTCCAAGCCAAATTCATGTGCGAATCGTTAAACTTCCATTTTTACGCACCTCTATGTACACATAATCGGAATCCGTATTTCGGGTAACTCAGTGGGACTGATTCAAATGACAATAACTCTCTTGATTTTTATCAAAAAAAACACAAAATTTGTGTACAAATAGAAGCCCCGAATGAGTACTTTCTATATCATTTAGGCCGCATCTAAAAGTTCGTTACCGTTCAAAAGTTATTGTCCAAACGGTGACAGAAGGTCACTTTTCAACACATTTTCTAAGCGATTACGTCTCGTGAATAACTAGCCCCAAACATTTTTTTTACCCAAAATTTGATTTCAAAATTATTGATCTCGCAATATAGGAAAAATATGTCCAAGCCAAATTCGTGTGCGAATCGTTAAACTTCCATTTTTACGCCCCTTTATCTGCTTGTAATTGGAATCCGTATTACGGGTAACTCGGTGGGACTAATTCAAATGGCAATAACCCTCATGATTTCCACTAAAAAACTACAAAATATGTGTTCAAATTCAAGCTCGGAATGTGTTCTTTCGAAAACATTCAGGCTGCATCCAAAAATTCCTTACCGATCAAAAGTTATTGTCGAAACGGTGACCGAAGGTCACTTTTCAATGCATTTTCTAAGCGATTACATCTCGTGAATAACTAGACACAAACGTTTTTTTTACCCAAAATTTGATTTCAAAATTATTGATCTCGCGATATAGGAGAAATATTTCCTAGCCAAATTCGTGTGCAAATCGTTAGACAACCTTTTTTATGCCCCTCCATCGGTAGATAATTGGAATCCGTATTTCAGATAACTCGTTAGGACATATTCGGACGACAATAACTCTCTTGATTTCCACCGAAAACATAAAACATTATGTTCAGATTGAAGCTCTGAATGTGAAGTTTCTAAAACATTCAGGCCGCGTCTAAAAATTCCTTACCGTTCAAAAGTTATTGTCGAAATGGTGACAGGGGTCTCTTTTCAACTCATTTTCTAAGCGATTACGTCTCGTGAATAACTAGCCACAAACGTTTTTTTTATCCCAAAATTTGATTTCCAGATTATTGATCTCGCGATATAGGAGATATGTTTCCAAGCCAAATTCGTGTGCAAATCGTTAGTCTTCCATTGTTACGCCCCTCCATCTACACATAAATGGAATCCGTATTTCAGGTAACTCGGTGGGAATGATTAAAATGACAATAACTCTCTTGATTTCCACCAAAAAACAACAAACTTTGTGTTCAAATAGAAGCTCCGAATGAGTTCTTTCAAAAACATTCAGGCCGCGTCTAAAAGTTCCTTACCGTTCAAAAGTTATCATCCAAACGGTGACCGTAGTCACTTTTTAACACATTTTCTAAACAAGTACGGCTCGTGAATAACTAGCCACAAACGTTTTTTTTTGCCCAAAATTTGATTTCAAGATTATTTATCTCGTAATATAGGAGAAATAGTTCCAAGCCAAACTCTTATGCGAAATGTTAAACTTCCATTTTTACGCCCCTCCATCGGTAGATATTTGGAATTCATATTTTGGATTAATCGGTGGGACTGTATCAAAGGATAATAACTCTCTCGATTTCCATCGTAAACATAAAAAATTCGGGGTCAAATTGTAGCTCCGAATATGTACTTTATACAACATTCAGATCACTTTTTACGCCCCTCCATCGGCACATAATTGGAATCCGTATTTCTGGTAACACGGTGGGACTAATTCAAATGACAATAACTCTCTTGATTTCCATAAAAAAAAAAATTCAAAATTTTTGTTCAAAATCAAGCTCCGAATGTATTCATTTGAAAACATTCAGGCCTCTTCTAAAAATTCCTTACCGTTCAGAAGTTATTGTCAAAACAGTGACTGAATGTCACTTTTCAACACATTTTCTACGTGATAACGGCTCGTGAATAACTAGCCACAAACGTTTTTTTTACCCAAAATTTGATTTCAAGGTTATTGATCTCGCGATATAGGAAAAATATTTCCTAGCCAATTTCATGTGCAAATTCGTTAAACTTCCTAGCCAAATTTGTGTTCAAATTCCTTAACAATTTTTTTACCCAAAATTTGATTTCAAGATTATTTATCCCGCGATATAGGAATAATATTTCCAAACCAAATTCGTGTGCGAATCGTTAAACTTCCATTTTTACCCCCCCCCTTCATCTGTACATAACTGGAATCCGTATTTTGGATAATTCAGTGGGACAATTTCAATTCACAATAACTCTCTTGATTTCCAACAAAAAAGTACAAAATTTGTGTTCAAATTCATGCTCCGAATGTGTTCATTCGAAAACATTCAGGCCGCTTCTAAAAATTCCTTACCATTCAAAAGTTATTGTCAAAACGGTGACCGAATGTCACTTTTCAACACATTTTCTACGCGATTACGGCTCGTGAATAACTAGCCACTATCATTTTTTTACCCAAAATTTGATTTCAAGATTATTGATCTCGCGATATAGGAAAAATATTTCCAAGCCAAATTCGTGTGCGAATCATTAAATTTTCTATTTTTACGCCCCTCTATCGGCACATAATTGAAATCCGTATTTCAGGTAACTCGGTGTGACTGATTCGGTCGACAATAACTCCGTCGATTTCCTTCAAAAACATAAAAAAAATTGTGCTTAAATTGAAGCTCCGAATGTTTAGTTTCTAAACCATTCAGGTCGAGTCAAAAATTCCTTACCGTTCAAAAGTTATTGTGAAACGGTGACCAAAGGTCACTTTTCCACACATTTTCAAAGCGATTACGTGTCGTGAATAACTAGCCACAAACATTTTTTTTTACCCAAAATTTGATTTCAAGATTATTGATCTCGGGATATAGGAAAAATATTTCCAAGCCAAAGGTCACTTTTCAACACATTTTCAAAGCGATTACGTCTCGTGAATAACTAGACACAAACATTTTTTTTACCCAAACTTTGATTTCAAGATTATTGATCTCGCGATATAGGAAAAATATTTCCAAGCAAAATTCATGAGCGAATCGTTGAACTTCCATTTTTACGCCCCTCCATCGGCAGATAATTGGAATCCATATTTTGCGTAACTCTATGGGATTGATTCAAATGACAATAACTCTCGCGATTTCCATCGAAAACATAAAAAATTTGTGTTCAGATTGAAGCTCCGAATGTGTTCTTTCTAAAACATTCAGGCCGCGTCTAAGCATTCCTTACTGTTCAAAAGTTATTGATGAAACGGTGACTGAATGACACTTTTCAACACATTTTCTAAGCGTTTTCGGCTTGTGAATAACTGGCCACTAACGTTTTTTTTACCCAAAATTTGATTTCAAGATTATTTATCCCGCGATATAGGAAAAATATTTCCAAGCCAAAATCGTGTGCGAATCGTTAGACTTCTATTTTTACGCCCCTCCATCGGCACATAATTGGAATCATTATTTCGGGTAACTCGGTAGGGCTAATTCAAATGACAATAAGTCTCTTGATTTCCACCAAAAAAATACAAAATTTGTGTTAAAATTCAAGCTCTGAATGTTTTATTTCAAAAGCATTTAGGCTGCGTCTAAAAATTCCTTACCGTTCAAAACTAATTGTCGAAACGGTAACCGAAGGTCACTTTTCAACACATTTTCTAAGCGATTACGTTTCATGAATAACTAGCCCCAAACATTTTTATTACCCAAAATTTGATTACAAGATTATTGATCTCGCGATATAGGAAAAATATTTCCCTGCCAAATTCGTGAGTAAATCGTTAAACTTCAATTTTTACACCCTTCCATTGGCACATAATTGGAATCTGTATTTCGGATAACTCTGTGGGACTGATTCGAACGACAACAACTCTCTTGATTTCCGACAAAAAGATAAAAAATTTGTGTTCAAATTGAATTACCGAATATGTACTTTCTAAAACATTCAGGTGGCATCTAAAATTTCCTTACCGTTCAAAAGTTATTGTCGAAACGGTGACCAAAGGTCACTTTTCAACACATTTTCGAAGCGATTACAGCTCATCAATAACTAGCTACTAACAATTTTTTTACCCAAAATTTGATTTCAAGATTATTGATCTCACGATATAGAAAAAGTATTTCCAAGCCAAATTCATGTGCGAATTGTTAAAATTCCATTTTTACGCGCCTCCATCTACAAATAACTGGAATCTGTATTTCGGGTAACTCGGTGGGACTAATTCAAATGACAATAACTCTCTTGATTTCCACCAAAAAAATTCAAAATTTGTGTTCAAATTCAAGCTCCGAATGTGTTCTTTCGAAAACATTAAGGCCACGTCTAAAAATTCCTTACCGTTCAAAAGTTATTGTTGAAACGGTGACCAAAGGTCACTTTTCAACACATTTTCAAAGCGATTACGTCTCGTGAATAACTAGCCACAAACTTTTTTTTTTACCCAAACTTTGATTTCAAGATTATTGATCTCGCGATATAGGAAAAATATTTCCAAGCCAAATTCTTGAGCGAATCGCTGAAAGCCAAATTCGGATGCGAATCGTTAAACTTCCATTTTTACGCACCTCCATCGGCACATAATTGGAGTCCGTATTTCGGGTAACTCGGTGGGACTGATTCAAACGACAATAACTCTCTCGATTTCCATCAAAAACATAAAAAAATTTGTGTTCAAATTCAAGCTCCGAATGTGTGCTTTCTAAAACATTAAAGCTACGTCTAAAAATTCCTTACTGTTCAAAAGTTATTGTCGAAACGGTGACCGAAGGTCACTTTTCAACACATTTTCTAAGAGATTACGGCTCATGAATAACTGGCCACTAACGATTGTTTTACTCAAAATTTGATTTCAAGATTATTGATCTTGCGATATAGGAAAAATATTTCCAAGCCAAATTCTTGTGCGAATCATCAAACTTCCATTTTGACGCCCCTCCATCGGCACATAATTGGAATCCGTATTTCGGGTATCTCGGTGGGACTAATTCAAATGACAATAACTCTCTTGATTTCCACCAAAAAAATACAAAATTTGTGTTCAAATTCAAGCACCGAATGTGTTCTTTCGAAAACATTCAGGCCATGTCTAAAAATTCCTTACCGTTCAAAAGTTATTGTCGAAACGGTGACCGAAGGTCACTTTTCAACACATTTTTCTACACGATCATGGCTCATGAATAAATGGCCACTAAAGTTTTTTTTTACCCAAAATTTGATTTGAAGATTATTTATCTAACGATAGAGGAAAAATATTTTCAAGCCACATTGGCATCTCTTACAATTCTTTATCCTTAAATTAACAAGATTTTTAGAGAATAGACCTAACTTGAAAATTTCACACCCTTATACTGATACACTTCCAAATATTTGAGATTTTGGTGTGGCTGGAGGCCTTCTAATAACTTCTCATCTTTATTATTATCTACTTGATCTTGATGATACCATTTTAATATCAAGTTTTCCAGATGTTGCTTCTTCCTTAAATTCACAACAATGGATTCTGAGTTAGGTTCTTCAAACCGTTCGAAATGTGTTATCTCTAATTTTCCTCGCAAGTTGTTTAGCTCCTTCAATTCACCTACTCCACCTGCGTGGAAGGAGGAGCTCACAATGAATAATTTTAATGTTTGAAGTGAAGTCAGTTGTCCTAATCCACGAGGCATATGACTCAAATTATCACAACCATCATTATAAAGATGCTTGAGGCTAACCACTTTTCTAATGCCTATGGGTAATTCTTTAAGACGTTCACAACTACAAAGTTTTAATGTTTGCAAATTCAATAGTGTAGTAATTGAATCGGTGAGAGTTTCAATTTTCTCATTAAAAGAAAGATCGAGGTTGTTACTTAGTCCAAATTCCAAATCTAGGTTATCACAATCAAAAAATCATATCATGCAAAGAAGCGGAAAGATAAATAACACAATGATATGATCTCCCAGGAAACCAAACCGGTAAAAACCTGCGGAGGATTTAACCTAGCTATCCTCAAGGTAAACCTGAATCCACTATGAAAGAATCGAAATTATTTAACAGGACTTAGACCACTAACATCCTATTGCTACCCACTAGTAGAAACTTACTGACACGACTACGTGCAAGTTCCGAAACCACGAACTCCTTCTTTCTTGGATTCTTCAGCAAGTACAAGCACACCCGCTTGTGTTTCTTTAAGTTCTTGTGGGAGCAACTGAATGATCATCAAGTTCTTGAACGAATCTCCTTCTTGTGTAAAGGAAAGCTCCTCACAGATCTCACAAGAGATTTACACAAATAGCAATATGAGCAACACTAAAACGTGGCTAGGGTTTGCCTTATATACCTAGGGCAAAAATACAAAACCCTAAACGTTTTAAATAAACTTGGGCTGAGTTGGAATTCTGCAGAAAACGCATTCTGCCCGAATTTCGATTGATCGAGCCTAAGTTTCGATCAACCGAACCAGGCCGAAATGCTTTATTAAATCTGCATCAACCTAAATCCAACTTTACATAAATGAACCAACTTTGAGCAAGTCTAAACTCGACTAAACATCTTGTTTTGATCATGGTTTGCCAACAATACATATTAGAGTTCTAAATACATAATATCCTAAGTCTTTAGAACCTAACAAAATTAAAAAAAAAAAAAAAAGCTTTGTACAAATTCATAAAATAAACCAAAACAAATGTAGATTTCTTCTTTGAAAATTTTCAGGTTTATAGTCAACATTTAAATGCTTGTACAATGATTTATTTTCTCAATTATGTTAATGAATATGTATTTTTTTTGTTAATATCTGTTAATTGATACTTGAAATGAAAAAAAGTAAATTAAAATTTATATATATATATATATATATATATATATTATTTTGCTGAATAAATTAAAATTAAAATTTAACAAGTTTGGGTTCATTTGAAATAGGATTGGACTCTGGATTTTGCTTTAATCCAGGAGTGACCAACGTAACAGTCACCATATCATTATTTTACAAATTTTTCCTACAAAAGAGTATATATGTTATTGTAGTTTTAGCCCAATTTTTTTAATAAAAAAAATAGATTAGATCTTAGAAAAAAGTAAATATTTATGGATTCTCTAAATATAAATTTTCCCACATGTAAACATCAAGATTTTATATTTTTTTCGGGTGTCTTTATATATTACATTTATTAAAGTGCAGGAGAAGTGGATTATCTCTTTTAACCTTGATATATTCAAAAGAAAAATGATAATGCTAAAAATCTGGTTTTGAACCCCATGTATTCAACTGTTCTCGTGTCAATTGAAAAATAAGTTTCAGACCTTTTTATTAAATATGTAACAAAATTATTAATTAATTATCAGTTTATCTCAATTATATGATCAACAAGATAATTGTCTCTTATCACAATTCAACATACACCAAATCAGAACTAATAATAATAACACTGGATTTGGTGAGGGCTTGGAAAACCAAATTTTACAAATACAAACCTTGAGATATATATATATATATATATATATATATATATATATATATATATATTTAAATGTATCCTCTTGACATCAACGAGCCATAGAAGTAAGGACGGATCCAAGATTTTGAGCTAGTAGGACTCAGAATATAAAAAAAGAAAAAACTCCAAATAGGCATCCATATAGTACTAAAAAGTTATAAATACATAAAATCTTTGTTTCTAAATACATTAAGATGCAATCATTTACTAATAAATACAAAAACAAAAACAATTATTTCTTATTTTTTATTTTTTTTAAGTTAGAGCATTCATTAGTTTTTAGTACTTTAAAAAGCTACTTTATCTATGTAAGGACTCAATTTGAAACGATCCCAAATTCGTATTGGGTTCAAATGTTACAGGCCCAAACAATAAATTTGTAGAGCGTGGATGTCAAAGAACTAGATTAACTCCGAAAGAAAAACGATTAAACTTAACGTTTATAGATGGATTATCACTAATATAACAATCAACCATACACGTGTAGGTTGGTTCGGGGGATCCCTTCCTGTCCCATCCAACACCTTCTGAAACCTCCAACCATCAACTGTAAGGTTGCCTCATCACTGTTCAGGCATCACATCCACATTAATGTGGCCAGAGAGTTGGTTGAGAGGCAATTAATGTGGAGGCAGCTGTTGTTAAAGATATTTGTTTACCTTTTCTTTCTTACCTTTGGTCCCATGTCCCACCTTCAGTGGTAATGTAGCTCTGAAGTGTGTTTGCAACAATATGACGTTCAGGTCGTCCTCAGACGAATACTAAACTCACCTCACGTGATATCTACTCTTCTTCTCATTTGGTTACCCTTATAACCTGATATGGGCCTCCTTGGACAGTTTTACGTCCTCGGATGGGCCACAGGACCAGTTAACACGATTTTAATAATTATTGATTAACCGGCTCCCACAATCTATTTATAACCTCACTTTACAATACAACCAATAACTAAAAAAAAAAAAAAAAAAACTTGTTTAAATAAATTCATGAGTTATGTGATTTAATACACGTAAATAATTTTATGAATAACATTATAATAGGTCGGAGAAAATTCCTTTAAAGTCATTTGTAGTTAAATTATAATAAACTTTTTTTTTTTGTTGGGGGGGGGGGGGGGGGGGGGGGGGGGGGATAATTCTTAGCTTGGAGGCATCCAATGCTCAGGGAGTATAAACTCCACGAACCAAAGTGCTGAAGGAGACTCATCCAGTCCTTCAAGAGTAGATAGGACCATTTCCTTTTGTCAAAGGCCACATGGCCACATTGTCTTTTCTTTACCATAAATCTCGAAGCAAACGAAAAGGTTGAATTGAAGCAAATAAGATCGCAGAAAATATTGAACTGGTAATAATTAGTTAGTTTCAATCATTTTATGTGCAAGACCAAATAGGATTCCTTCAGCCATTTTTTCTTAGTGGCCAAAAGGAACGCTGAAAGAGTGAGAGGAGAGGGAGAAAGTAATGCTGCAGTGAAGGAGGAGACTGAGTTTTAACGTGAATGCGTACCAAGTGAAAGAACATGGCATTGTTTATAGGCCCCATGTGCTGAACACGTGCATTACTAAATGTCACTGGAAGCTCGAATTTGTGTAAATACACAAGAGCTTGTTTAGACCCCCAAATTAAAATTACAGCTAAATAGCTTTTACTCTAACTCATACTAAGTGTGGAACAAGAGTACTAATAAAGCGCAAACAACTGTTAACACTACCCTAACTCTCAAGTGTATTTTCTAGGGTTTTTTCTCCGAAAAGCACTCCTAACAATTTGTGGGTAATGAGGGTATATATAGTGTGGGTAAAGACTTGGTAAAGCAAAACACAACTTTTTACCAAACAGAAAGTTTCACGAGTACTTCGCGGGAAGGCCTTACCCACGAGATACTCGCGAAAGCCTCAAGTTTGCAAAATGATAAACATGATGATACCATTGATTTTAATATATTATCACTTTTGAATTTAAGCAATTTGAATGTGTATGTTACAAACACATGCTAGTTTGATTTATTTAGTTAGCTTGTTAAATATTATTATATAAGTGATGAATAAATTAGTGATTAGCTGAATATATTTAAAATTTATAATGAATATACCATTTATATATGTGTATCTATAATTTTTTTAAATTTAAGCAATTTGAATGTGTATGTTACAAACACATGCTAGTTTGATTTATTTAGTTAGCTTGTTAAATATTATTATATAAGTGATGAATAAATTAGTGATTAGCTGAATATATTTAAAATTTATAATGAATATACCATTTATATATGTGTATCTATAATTTTTTTAAATTTTTACTAAGTGTTTATGTATCCTATGATACATGATATGATACGATTCATGATACAGAAAAATAAAAAATCGATTTATGATATGATTTACGTTTTGACAACTATTTAAGGATTTTGCTACTAATGTAGTCCTTAAAAAAAGAAAATCAATTCTATTTTAGTCCCTACTGTTAACCCACTAACAGAAAAGTCCTACGTGGTAGACGGAGTACATAGGTGATATGTTAGATACTAACATGACTAATAAAATAATAATAATACCACATCAGCATCCATGTCAGCATTTTAATAAATAAAAAAGCCACCTCAGAAAATAAAAAAACAAATAATGAAATAAATTATTTTTTAAAACCTTAATCTTTTTTTTTTTTTTTTTTTTTTTGCTTTTCATTATTTCTTCAGAAGAACATTGTTCTTCTTCTTCCCCGGAACATGAATTTCATGTTCTTCACCAAATCAAGACAAACCCAATCGGCCCAGTGGCGGCTCTAGAAATTGTTTTCAAGGTGGTCATTAAGAAACTTAAATTATATAATATTTAATAAAAAAGATAGTTATATCTTATAATCAATTCTACAAGCTATATCTCTTTCAAAATTTTAGTTAAATAATTTTTTTTTTTGGATTTTTCTTTTTGTTTGTAAAGGTCCAATATATTGTTAAAAGGACTAAAGTTTGACTAAAAACTTATTGTAGCCTAAGACTACAACTTTCACCAAACAAATTAACATGACTACATATTTTGAAAACCTAATCGTTGAATTGTATGTTTTTTTTATGTTCTTAAAACACATGTCAAGTTTCATGTCAATTGGGTGTTATTTACTATTTAATTAATCCATAAACTTATTTTTTGTGTATATTTTAGACTACAAAAACTCAAAAATTAAATATTTGATTGATGACATAAGTTATTTATTTATTCTTGAAGTTTTGGAAGCATTGAGGATATAGGAATAAAAATGTAATCTAATTGTGGAATTGTTAAAATTCATATCCAATAAAAAAATATTGAGTGGAGTTGTAGCCTTAATCTACAACCAAGTTTGCTATTGAACTTTGTCCAAAGTTTAATTATATAGGAACTAAAAAAAATTTAGGGTGGTCACACATTTTTTTAAGGTAAAAAAAATCAAATTTTTTTTAAACTTTATATATAATAATGATTCTTTTTTCCAGGCTAGGGTGGTCTTGTGATGACCTTGACTCTAACGTGGAGCCACCAGTGAACCGGCCAACACTCATAATCAATCTCAGCACATAAAATTCTAACACATTCAACATTGAAACCTCTAGTAATCAAACCCATAAATCCAAGAAATAGACCCATAAACCCATAAATCATAGAAATCAGACCCATAAATCCAAGAAACAAACACAAAAGAAGCCCAGAAAAAACATACAAAAAAAAAAAAAAAACCACAAACAAACACAGAACATCAAGGCAAAATCACCATAATTATTACAATTTATCAACATACCTGAATAGAAAACTTGCCATAACCAAATACTCTTTCACATTTATCCATACAAGGTTCATAAATCCAAGACTCACAACCAATATATATGAAACCAAACTCATTATCCTTAACCCAAATCCGCCATCAACAACACCACCCTGCCGATCAAACCCATTTCCCAAAGTAGGTTTATTTATTTTAATTTTAATAACGAAAAAAAAAAATTTAAGGTTTTTTGTTAAAAAAAATAATTTATTCCATTATATGTTTTTTAATTTTTTGAGGAGGTTTTATTTATTTATTTATTAAACTGCTGACTTGGATGTTGACGTGATATTTTTAATATTATTTTATGAGTAATTCTACAATTACAAACTATTTTACAACATTTTTACAAGCTATTAATGTGACAAATTTTTATTAGTACTAATGTGGGTCCACCACTAATATCACATTTATGTTTACCAATAATTATTTGAAAATTACTAAAGCTATATTAGCAATTTGTAAAAATGTTGTAAATTAGTTTGTATTTGTAGCATTACTCTTATGATATTAGCAACGTCATCATCTAACATGTCACCTATGCACTCCGTCTGCCACGTAGGATTTTTTTGTTAGTGTATTGACGGCAAGGACCAACATAAAATTGATTTTCTTTTTTTAGGGACTACATTAGTAGCAAAATCAATTTATGGACCAAAATGAGAATTGACCCAAAATGTAAGGACCAAAAGTGTATTTTCACCAATAGAAAAAAGTTAAGACCACAACTTTTGCTATAACTTGCACACGTGGCAAGTCATGTGTGATGGAGTAAAAGTAGAGGGCTTACAACTCCATCACTCACAACTTATCACATGAGCAAGGTGTAGTCATAGCATTACTCGTAAAAATAAGCTTTAGCTGAACATGAAACCTTTTCTTGCTTAAACCTATGCCTGCAAACCACAATTTCCCAAAATTACAAATCAACCACAACAATTTGTTTACAAATTGCATATCAACACCTAAAATTTTCCAATATTTCCATTTAACCCCAAAACCTTTCAAAATTATATTTTGACCCCAAAACTTTCAAAAATCACATTTTGATCCCCCAAACTTTCACAAAAGTACTTTTTTGACACCTAAAATTCCAAAAAAAAAAAAAAAAAAAATTTGTTCAAATGCCCTTGAGGTCGCAAATACCACAAAATATAACCAATTCAACCATCCGAATCTTCAAAAACTACAACCCTTAATGGCACTAGCAACCATAGCAAACAAACAACAATAGGGATACAGACAACAAAGGCAGCAATATACAACAAGAAACAACAACAAAGAAAAAGAAGGTAGAACAATGAAGCACTTGCACGGATCTGGACACAGGTATAACGATACACAATTTATGAAAAATTAAAACACAAGTACAGTGGTGATACACATATTAATAATTGTGCGAAAAGAATACGTAAATTAATAATTGTACGACGAGAATACATATATTAATAAATTTTTTTGGTAGAATGGATATATCATTAAAAACTTGCCAATAGAAACAAAATAACATACAAAATAATTTCAAAGCTTACAAAATTTATTTTATTATAAAAAAAAGCCTTATTGCATTAAACAAAGAGAGCAAACAAATCCATGAGCAGGAACATCATTGTTTAATTCTAATCACTTGGGCCTGTTTGGTAGGCAAGCTCAAACTCAATATTTTTATATTTTAAGAGAAACGATATATCTACAATATTTTTACAACAAATCCTAAGTGGCAGGTTGTTACTAGTTGTTATTGTTGAGGCAAAAAAGTAATCCTAGTATTAGTTTCACATTTGAACTAATAATAACTAAACACTTGTGATTTATTGTAAAAATATTATAGACGTAATATCTCTCATATTTTAAACAACATTACACATATTTCTATAAATTTTTTTCATCCTCATATATTTCAAAAAATTACAAATAATATCACTCAAATTACTCCAACAACACCCTTTTAATTTCACTACGCATTGAAATTGGTGGGATTTTTCTTCCTCTTTTATTTTACAAAGAGATTTGGTGTGATGAGACGGAGAGGGACACTTGATTTGATACAATGATGACACGGTTGAGAGAATCCTAGAAGAATTACGAGAAGTTCATATCAAAAAGATATGAATAGATCTTGAGAATGAAAGCTGGAGTTGCTTCTGTAGAAAGTATTCAGTACGATGCTGACACTGAGCTTGAAACGTCTAAGTCAACTTGTATTGAACAGAAAATTAAAATGGGAAGATAAAGTGATAGACAAGCTAGCTAGCCATCTACTTCTAGGTTTTGCATGGTTTTTTTATTCTTAGACGCTTGACACCACACCATCCACTGTATCCACGTGAATATCATTGAGTGCACAATTTAGACCTTTTCTATTTTTCCTACTGCCTCTGCCACCCTGTCAAAATTTTGTTTTCTTCACAACTATTCAAATTCATTTTAAATTTTAAAACGTCACATTTGTTGATTTTTTAAGTGTGTTTCTTTTTTTGCTGAAAGATTTTTTAAGTGTACTTTGTAGTTTGGATAGGTAAATCAAGTTACCTAGATTTGTCTCAATGGCTTAACTCATGAAACCTTATATAAAAGGTCTCACGTACTTTATGTCCTTCAACAATGATCAGCCCCTTGCGAGGCACAGCCGAAGAATTCAAGTTATCTTTCATTTATAAAACACTCAAAACCCAGAATTTGCAAAAATCCTTCCTTTCCCACTCCAATACACCAGCTCTCAACAGTAGTCATTCTGCTATCCAAACCCACAACAAAAAACACAGACTTCCCTCCTTTCCACCACTAAACCAAAAAAGGCCACTCTTTTTTGCCACTTACACAACAACAAGAAGAATAACCAATAGCAACAACAACTGCAACAAAGGCAGCAATCTCAAGAAGCAACAACAGCTAACGAAAGGAACAAAAGAGGATGGAGCAAATCTTTTTCAACCCAGTAATATTTTTCTCACCATGTTCTCACCCTCTCAACTTTGTTTTCCATTTTTAGCACAAAATATGACTTAAAATTTTCTCCTTTTTCAGGTAACAAAAGAGGACAGTGCAGAGCAAAGAAGGAACGAACAAAGATACAAGAGAGAGAATATGTCCGTCTCATTTTCATTCACAGAAGCATGCATTTATGAACATGGAAGGTCATATTTTTATATCAGTTTTATTCATATAATGCTTATGCTAGAACACAAGACACATTACAAAGCTACATTTTGAACTATTACACAGAGAGCACACAAGCTGGCTTATTTTTACAAGAACAGCCCTAACCCATTTTAGAACCCTAGGCCACTCTCTTAAATCAACCCAGTACCTTGAGGCCCATCAACTACTTAGGTCTCCATTTTAGCTAGCCTACCAACAAAGGTTTCAGGCCCATCCGAAATTATCCACCAGCCCACCTTTTACAAATTGCATTTTCAATCCTAAACACTTCAAAAAAACAAAATTTGACCCCTTTAAATTAAAATTCTCTTCAAAATTATATTTTTGACCCCTAAAAATTCAAAAAATACCACAAAGGCCCTATACGCCACAAAAATGCATTGAGATTAGTTTCATTAAATACTTTAGGAAAAGGAATTTGTTAGGCTATGCTATGCATTGAGATTAGTTTCATTAAATTTACCATGCTATTTATCTTTTTAGCCAATGCCAGGCAATCAAATGTTTAACCATGTCTTCTGATTTTTGATTTTTTTTTTCCTTTTCTAAAAGAAATTGTTCACATGTGATCTTAAATTAAAAGAAATTGAGCGTGGGTCGAAATTCAGGTAAATCACAAAAAATAATAAAATTGTCAAATGAAATTTACTCATTTGTATTCCTTGTTATTTGTTAGTATCTTTTGGATGATTGATGTGGTAGGATTGGTGGGGAGGGATTTTAATTAAAATAACGTTGGATCAAATTTGACTTTGTCCAACTTGTGAACTAAGCACATTCTTTTAAAATCCTTTTAGGTCCACACTTCTCTTAAGCTCACATCCACTTATGTTTCGACAATGAACAGAAATTTGGGCTCTCCTCCACACTTAATTGAAGCCAAGCCCACGTTTAAATAAAAAGACACTAACCCATTTCTCTTAACCATAGTTTCAAAAATAAGCTTTAGCCCAGTATGAGGATAGGCGTTAACGAAGGCAAAGTAGACGATGAAAAATGAAAACGACGTGACTCTCCCTCGCGTTTTTAGGGGGTTTTTGAGTTTGGGGGTTAGAGTTTTAAGGGGTTTCGGGGGGTTTAGGGTTTTTTAGGGTGTTGGGGGGTCTGGGGTTTTTAGAGGGTTTTCGGGTTTGGGGGTTAGAGTTTTAAGGGGTTTAGGGTTTTTTAGGGTGTTGGGGTTGGGGTTTAGGGTTTTAGGGGGTTTTAGGGGGTAGGGTCTAGGGTCCGTCCAGGGTCGGTGTTTAGG